>NW_026129318.1:0-68477 GCF_022985175.1 Labeo rohita
GTTACACTATGAAAAATAGTAAATAGTAATCATTGCAAATGGCAAACATATCAAAGTATTATAACAAAATTATAGCTTTACAAAAATACATTACACAATTAAATTAATACATTTGAAAATGCATTTACAACTAAATATCTTCAAACAAACAAACATGTCTAATTAATTAAAACAATGAAACTTGTACAATTTAACATCAGTTTATCAAAAGTTATGTTTAGGGCCCTATTAAATGTTTTATTTTTTCTCACTTTATGTTTTATTGTTACCAGATTTGTTTTAGCATGTCTATTTATTTGAATGCATAAAACAACTTTTATTTATTTCTACAACAGCCTTATGAAATTTTGTGTTGTGCATTTAAATTTTTTTGTCATCAAGTAAAGACATAAAATATTAATTTATCTTGTAATGAATGAAAATTAAATTTTATTTTAGGCAAATAAAGGAGATGTACTCTCTCTCTCTAATTCGGCGAATATGTCTGCGCACTTTTAGAGCGCCATCAGTCAAATCCATTCCACATGACGAATGCGCTAATATATTAAGCTCTATGCTCACGCGTATGAACAGGAAGCATCTGGGGTGGAGGAGCGGACGGAGCGGGCGCGGGCGCATCAGGCGCCATCATCAAACATATTTCAAAGGAAGCAGGCGTCACGGTCCTGACCACTGTCTATACTGGTTGTGTTTAGGGAATATTCGCGCCTGCTGCACTCCTGTAACACAGCAAGGTAAACAAAGCATCTGAGAGTATCTGCTGCTCAGATACACCTAGCCCTACCCGATACTTTATTCAAACTTTTCGATTAATTCCTTGATTTTTTATTTTTATTGAAAACAAATGCCTTTCCGATGTAAAATAAGATGTGAAAAAGCAGATGAACGATTTCGGCAATAAGCGGACGCGAACTTGGGTCGTTTGCGTCAAAAAATACTAATTATTTGTTTTACCACTTAGGCCACTGGAAACATGCTAAGTGACCTATCCACCCAGATACATTTATTTTGCTTCCGACGCGCATGAGTACACATAGGTGTACTGTAAAAAAAAAAAAATGGTTACAAATCAAAATTTGACAGTCACACGTTTGAATCTGTGCATGTGCTACAGTTTACTGTACATATAGAGTAGTGATATTTCCACAATCTGATGTAACTGTTACTGGTACTGCATACTGTAAATGTACTGTATGTGTAAGTATAAATTCCCGTGTTGATTCGTTCAGCTCTCTCCTCTCTCGGTTGTTAGGATGCAGAGATTCTGATGGGTGTCTAATGTTTAACATAGTTTAACTCATTGTTAAATTTTGAGAAATGTGTCTTTGTTTTGAGAACTGAATGAATGGTTCGGGAAAATATGTGCCAACTAAAATAAAATCAGTTATATTGTTAACAATCTAGAAAACTGCAATACGACTAGATTCATACCTCTGCTATCAGTTTCCGTGATTGGCATCTCCTTATGGCTTTCATGTTATTGATTCGCCAAGTTTGACATAAAGGCCTATATCTATGATGAAAGTGGAGCGAGCGGTCGGAGAATCGGATCACCAAAGAATTACAGGATGAATCTCAGACATAACAGGGCGGCACAGCAGTAATTTTTATCTGATTTACGAACAAATGTAAAAACAATTCGTTAATGAACTGGGCCAATTCGTTAAAAAAAAGGTTCATAAGAGTCATGATTTGTGAAAGCTGACCAGTACTGACCTTTGAAAGTTTTCACAAATCAGAATAGTGATGTTAGTGACAGCTGACCAGTACTGGAAAGTTTTCACAGATCAAAATTGCGATGTAATTGAATCAGTGAAGGGTTAACTGTCCAAAATTGCACTGTGAAATTTGTCACAAATCAGAATAGTACATAAGGGCTCAGGAAGGATCAACTGAACTGTGAAAGTTTTCCTCAAATCAGCAAGACTTAAGAAGAAACACTGATATGCAATAACGGTTGTAAAATTTTTCACAAATCGAGTTTGACTTAAAAACAATGTTTTTGTATTCGAGCAGTCTGCGTGTTTAATGGTAAAACTCATTATACATGAAGAGCGCCTATTTTTCACATTCCTTACTATAGCGGACTTACCAAGGGGTTTACGGACAAGAGCTTTACTGTGAAAAAATTCACAGATCAAGCTGGTTAAGATGAAACTGGTTTCAGTCTGTTACGTTTCCAACTTTCGGAGCTATAGGCATTATAAAATTAAGAGTTGCATCGAAAAAAAACTGATTTCGGCCAAAAGCCACAGCATCACCAGAATTCACAAATCATGGAGAACGACATTCGGGATTATTTACATGTTTATGACAGCGCGCTGTGTAAAAGAAATCCAAATATCAAACCGCAAACTATCTTTACTGCGGTCGTCTGCCGTAGTTTTGTCACATTACAGGATAGAGGCAATATACATAATAAAAGGCACCAGACTACAGAAAATGGCATATACTACAGTATTTTTGAAAACCCACATAAAAACCCACATTTATTTTGCTTCCGACGCCCATGTATTACAGTTTTTCTCGATTGCTAAAACACTATAACCAGTCTTTTAAACTAAAATTTCAAAACCATAATGCCATTTTTCAAAAAGCACACCCATTTCCCTGAACTATAAACACTATTCCCCTGCTTTAACACATGAGTCAGATTTGGTAAACTGTTACTACAAAACTCTACACACAAATCCCTACATTTCTTAGTGCTTACCCCATGTGGTCATTTAGAAAGCACTAGTATTCAATATTGTTCACTCAAGTCTGCAAAGTTTGAGCTCAATTAGCACACAATTACCCAAGTGGAAACACTAGGAGTCAAAATTTATCACACATCAATCAGAACCTTCGATGGAGATAAAAGGGCCAAAGTCAGCTTACAGTTTGGTGCATTTCTCAGATCAGAAATAAAATTCTCAAAACTACTTGTTCAACCTCCACATCATCTAGTCACTCGTGCACATCATAAAATGTTTCTAATTTTTTAAAAACAAATTGCGTTTGCTTTGGTATGTTCATGCAACTGATTATGCAAATGATTTGTCTGCGATTTCCTACATTATCAGTTCCTATTGTCATGTTGCTCAAAATGTATTACATGTATATAGTTCTCTGTGCTATAGTCTTACCCCTCAAAATATCAAGTCATTAGCTCATTGAATATGTCTTTACAGTAAATGCTAAATTTTTGATCTAGTTGTCTTAAACTGTCAAAGCATATTCTACACATTTCTATTAGACTTTTTGTAAATTTGCCATGAATTGTTCAAGTGAATATTGACTTTGACTAATGTAGAAACTACAGATCAACCAATGATAAAGCAGTTCTCTGAAACAGCTCAAAGGTACATCTCATTCTATTTATGACTTGCTCACACAAAGTTCAAATGATTTGCAACTGTCGCTTTGTCGCGTCCAGTGTAGACACGGTGTAACTCATAAACAATAAATTCTAAATAACAGCGAGAAAGTCTTCACCTGAGTTGTGGCAAGGAGAAAGATTAAAAGCTTACATTATATAGTCTTGCATAAACATCAAAAATTCTCCTCCTTTTACTTCCATATAAGTCAAGCATTTGGTAAATACACACACATATGTATGACACACATATTACTCACTGTGAGGAGCGGCCCCCGGTTGCCATGGCAATTTTAGGCACAGGATATGTGTGAACTTCACTCCAGCTCATTTGCTCAGAGTCTCAAAAGTTCAAAATATAAAACTACAGTATCTCCTGCATGAGCAAGCAAGCCTATTCCCATTTTGGTTCACTCATTATAACACCTACAGTAGCTTAATCAAAACACATACCCTTATATGGCTTTATCACACTTTCTGAACCAAAAAGCAACACATTTTTTTTTTAGAAGATTCATCTGCAAACGTGTTGCACATGCATCACCAAACAATACAACTTCTTCAAAACAGCAACACATGGTTTGAGCTGTTCTCACCACTTTCAAGATACACATATACATTCCATTTTAATAACTATTAGAGGTGACAAGGAACCCTCTGGTGCTCTCCCGGCTCTTCCTTGTCTTTGCCTTTGATGATTCCTCTTTTTTTTTTATGCGATCCCATATTCTGGATTGATTCCTTTGTAAACCTTGAATGCAGAGTTCATCCACGTAAATTTCAGGTTTTCCTGGTTCATTGTTAATGTTTCCCTTACGGGATTGTTCGGGAAATGACACATTAACATTGCCAGCTAATACTACAAAATCGCTAACATACACTGTCTCATTACTGTAAGCAGTGTTTGAATTGTGTCAAAGCTCTTGGGGGTCCCCCCTTTCCCCTCCCCTCCAAAAAATAAATAAATAAATAAATAAATCTTATATAAACCTTATATAAATATGATTGGCATTTAGATGTATTTACTCACTGTTTAATGCAGGACATGAATGCATTTAACCTGCAATTACAATTGCATGAATAATGTTTTAATATTTTAATCCTAACACGTTGAATGCTGATATTTGAAATTATTTTAAAAAATTAAAAGGTACTTTGAACGTGGAATTACAACCGCCAGTAGGTGTCAGTAAGTCCGAATCATTTAAACGGTTGATTCATTCAGGAACGAAACACCGTCATCTTGTTTAGAGACGCGAAACAGTGCTGTGGCTGTGTTTGGAATGTTTTTTGTTGCCGAAATAGAGTAAAATATGGTGTCTAAAACTTGAGTCTCATACTTATAGTTTATTGAACTGTATATAAAAAAAAAATCACAAAAAAGACACTCTTCGTGTACATGTTCTGCCCCATATATCCTGAATTTCGGTAAATGCATTTTATTAGACTCAATCACGCAGTGAAAGTAAGCACTCTAAATGAGCACAGTCACTCTAGCCAGTGTTTAAGCTCTCATAACTCCTCTTATAATCAATGAAGCTGTCCATACACTGTATGATAAATTAATCTCTTATACATCGGTCGTACATCTGCACTTTGTTGCTTATGATGAGGGAATTCCCGAGTTTCAGTCTGAACCCCAGGTTTCAGCAATGACTGTTTTCAGCAACGCCTCTGATTGGCCACTGCATTCTAAACTCAACAGAGTCGTGTTTGATTGGTTATCATGCGTAACGCTGTAAAAACGCATAAAAATAAAATATGATTTAACTTAAGCAGTTCTAAATTTAATACAGCAATCCAATCTTTTAATTTCATTTTCACTAGTTTTATGTTTGAAGTATTATAGTTCACTGAGAAACAAGGGGACCCCCCAAGTATATTTTTTTTGGGTGTTGTGGAGGCCCCCTCCCAGCCCCCGGGACCCTCTCTCTTACTGCGAAGATGGCAAATCAGCATCATCAACTTCATCTTAATTGCAGCCAACACTGACTTAGAAAACAGTTTAGCAATAAGTATATGAAATATGTTATAGCTATATTTTTCCCTACACATTGTCATTCCTTTAGCCAGCAAGCTTTATTCGTCCGTTTGAGCGCGGAATATTCTATAACAGGCTCATTGGTTTAATATAGTATAATTAATTTAATATAAACGTGTGATTACTAATGGCTTAAACTAGCGACTATAATATCAATTTAATAATAATAATAATAATAATAATACAAGGAAGGAATAACTGACATCGTGCCGTTACAGAAAAAAGCGTACCATCACAAAGTTCTTATTTGGCAAAATTAATATAAGCTATTCTGTTAGAACAAGTTCAAATAAACATTTTAGGGCTCGACAATAAGGAGTGCCCGATGGCCCGGGACTGACTTGAAAGACACTCGGGACAGTTGACGAATCTGTCATTGGCCCGATCGGGCCACTGCTGCGTCTTCACGAAAGTTTATCATTTGCTTGAGTTTTTAAGTCTTGTTTATTTGAAATTTCAAGCGATGACAGAGAGACGCGTCTCTGACGGACAAATAGCCTACAATAGTATGTCAAAATAACTTTGTAGCTTTAACAATGACCACAAAACCTAATCTTTCGAATGGTTCCCCCATGACTGGTATAGGACACAAGGGAACCAGTCGAACAGCCTGATTAGGCTTGCCTACCAGTTGACATTCACAACATGAACGACAATAATTTGCAACACTAGTTCGTAAGCCAGGCCAGTAAAATATTGAGACACGTGTTGGAAAGTTTTATTAACTCCCAAATGACCTCACATTATATGATAATGAGCTAACTTTAAAACTGCCACTCTGACTACAGAAGGTAATACAATCTGATGTCTAGGGGCCAAATTAGCCTTTTCATTTGCCACTGAATTCCACTTGTGCATCAAAATGTTGTCGTCCCAATAATAACCCACCCTGACTCCATCTAACTAACTTTTGTCAGATACTGCTACATCTACACTGGTGGATAACAATTAATCAGTTTTCTGAGCAGCCACAAGTTCTGCCCGACCTAACCTAATTAGTGGGACTTCAGCACCAGCATCATTACTCACCTTAACAGCATTATCCATGGACAGCGTAAGTTTGTTAGGATTTGAACGCTCAAGAAAGGAGTCGGATAAATCTACCAGATCTTCATAATTACACGCTTGAGAGCTTGTCACAGCATAGATGGGAAACACACCGGGAAACTGCAGAGCTATTTGCGAATCACACACAGTTTTTGTAGACACAATTGGTGAAGGAAAAACTTTATCTCCCACTAGATCATTACCGAGGATGACATCAACCTCATCCACCAAAAGTTTTACACAAACTCCCACATTCACCATACCTGTAACCAAGTCCGAGTTTAAATACACAGAATGAATTGGATGTTTCACACAAAGGCAGGAAGACAATTCTTAAAATCTTCAAGCAGAATTAATTCACCATGCTCTTCCTTCTTCGTAACATGGGGCAACTATTGTAAACTATTTTTTGTGCTCTTGCTGCTTAATCTGGAGTTCCAACTCTTTTAATCTCAACGTAACCATTGGATAACTTTCCCGTTCAGGGGAGACAGACTGTACTTAATAGGCCACACCGAAAAAATTACTTCATTGTAGCAAAATTTCCAGGATTAGAAAAAAAAAACTACAAATTATACAAACACACAATTGTATGTATTTTTTTTAAACATCATACATCACTTTGGCTCGCTTAAAGAAAACAAGAAAGGAAAAAGAATGGACGAGCCCCCATTTGTTAGGGAGTCCGACAGAGCTGCACCACCACAGCCCCTTGCCTGGCCCGCAGAATTAAATTAAACAATACGCGAGGATTTACTTTTAATAATAGAGCACCTCAGCCCCGGAAGTAACGAGGTGCCCGGAGTCTCATCTCCCGCTTCACTAATTAAATTAAACAACAAGCCATCAACTAAGAAATATAACCAAAAAAAGTATTTATTGATACATATTACAAGACAAATAAACTTAAAACTTCAGGAGGGGGAAAGGCTAAAATAATAAACAAAACTCACAAACTAACTACCGCATTAAACCTCTTTCCTACTTAAAAAACCCCCAAAGAAACAACATAGTTGAAACATTACCCACCTACTAGCCTCAAAACAGGAGAAAAATTATTAAACAAATTTACACACCATTAAAACAAGCAAGGTTTTAAGTAGCATCGGAGGTATAACATGGATTGAAAACACAAACGTGTGCAAACAGTCCAATGGAGAGGCGAGATGTCACGGGTGGTGACGTCATAGACCAGGAAGCTTAAAAGCACATGCACCGGAACCGGCATTAGCTTCAAGGCAGAAGCAAGCACTCGCAGGGATGCTGGAAGTATGGCCCGAGACACAGCGTTTTGTTCCCTCTGGGAACCAGAGGGATCATATGTAACCTGGGACGTTCCCTTTCAGGAACTCGAGCTGCATCGAAATGCATATGGGGAATGAGATGCCCATGTCACCAGAAGTCCCTCCCTAGTGTGTGCTAGGACTAAGGACAGAAGAGCCAGGAGCGGCTTGCAGGTCTAGGTCATAGAACCTGATGAAGGTCAGGGGTGTAGACCACCCCAGAGCGATTCAGATGTCCTACATGGGGACACCCCCCAGGAAGGCCTTGGAGGCAGCAATGCCTCGGGTTGAGTGGGCCTTGACCCCCAAGGGTGAGGGCAGACCCAAGGATTCATAGGCTGAAGTGATGGCATCCACAATCCAGTGGCTGAGGGTCTGCTTGGATGCTGTAGGACCCTTCTTAGGGGGACCGTAGAAGACAAACAACTGGTCCGCCCTTCTCCACATGGCATATCTATGCTCACACTGGACACATACAGTTAAGCTTCTGCTGGTCTGGCTCCAGAAAGGGAGGAGGACAGAAGGCCTGGAGTACAACAGGCCATGGTGCCAAGGAGGGGACCTTCGGAACATACCCAGGACGAGGGTATAAGAAGGCTTTAGCCATGCCGGGCACAAAGTCTACGTAGGAAGGGGCCACAGAGAGGGCTTGAAGATTCCATACTCTCTTGAGAGAAGTCAAAGCAAGAAGGAGAACCATCTTATAGGTATCTCCCAAGAAAACCGTCGAGAAGGGAAATTAGGTCCGAGAACCATACTTGGGTCAGCCAGTACGGGGCTACTAGGAATAGACGGACCCTGTCCCAGCGCACTTTCTCCAGAACTCCCGGGAAGAGCAATCGGGGGGAAAGGCATACAGACGAAGCCTCGGCCACGTCTGTATCATGGGGGAGGTGGATGAGTCAGAGAGTACCAGAGGGGACATTGCGATGTCTCCCGAGTCGCAAAGAGGTCCACCTGAGCCTGGCCAAACACTCTCCAAATCTGCTTCATCACCTCAGAGTGAAGCATCCATTCCCCAGACCTCGGCCACTGCCTTGACAGGATGTCTGCTCCCATGTTGAGATGGCCAGGAACATGAACTTCTCTCAGCGAGAGGAGTTTGTCCTGGGACCACACTAGGATCTGGTGCACCATCTTGTACAAAGGGCGCGAACACAGACTTCCCTGGTGGTTGATGTAGTAGACCACTGCTGTGTTGTGCTCCCCAACCGGTGAGGGTCGCATCTGTCACTAGTGTTACGACAAGGCATTCCCAACACGGGGCCCTGAGACAGGAACCAAGGCTTTCTCCACATGTCCAAGGCACGTAGGCATCGCCGCGTGACCTTGAACATGCAAAATGGGTTTCCCCTCGGGGAGAACCCCTTGGTCCTGAGCCACCACTGTAGGGGTCTCATGTACAGCAGGCCAAATGGTATCATGTTGGATGCAGCTGCCATCAGACCCAGCAGTTGTTGAAACTGCTTTACAGTGAGTGACCGGCCTTCTCTCACTCTTGCGACTGCAGTGAGGACTGACTCGATCCGAGAAGGTGACAATCGTGCCTGCATCGTGGTTGAATCCCACATCACGCCTACATAAGCGATTCTCTGTAATGGAGAAAGCAAGTGCTCAGGAAGTGCTCAGCTTGCTTTGCTGCAGTTTGGCCTGTTTCTCGGTGGGCCAAACGATGTTCACCTTGGTTACCGCACGAGTGACCACCCCCGTCTCCATTCCCTCCAGCAGATCCAGCTGCGAACCCCACGAGTGCAGCTGCCACTCCGCCTCTGCGGAAGCGGGGTCAGACTCATGAGGAAAGCTAGCGAAGTCTCCCTCCTTAAAGACAGCCTTCCGGGAGCGGAGAGCACGCAGGCTGAGACGCTTAAAATGCTCCCCCGAGAGCTGACTCTGCGTGATCCGCTCCCAAGCAAACCACGCAAAAACTGTGCGTATCCCCACTCGGGATGTAACGTGAGCAGGGAGGAGCACACTGTCTGTAATGCGGTCTGCTATCTTTCGTTACAAAAAAAAAAAAAAGAGGAATGTTTACTGTATAGTAATTATTTTGCTGTAAAAAAAAAAAAAAAAAAAAAAAAAAAAAAAATATATATATATATATATATATATATATATATAAACGTACACACACTCAAAAGAAATCAAGTTTGGTGAAACCAAAACAACAAAAAAGGAAAACACGAAAACACACACACACACAAAATTTTAAGGCAACATCTTTACTTATTTTTACTTATTTTTTTAGGTTAAACCAACAAATACTTTTTTATAGTGCAGCTAGCCGGAACAGCTACTGTTCAAAGAGTACTTTTAAGCTGCAGTGAGCTGAACAAATGAGCGTTCACACAGAACGCAATTGTGCTTTAAAAAAACAAACACAATGGAAAAGAGCACAGACTGTTAAGACATTTTTAAACTCGACACAGGATTTTAAAAAAGAGGCAAGAGAAGCTGAGGAGAGACAAGGCTCAAGGGTTAAAGACGTTAAAGACGCTGATACCATTATAGCGATTTGTACAAATACAGACATGTTTGCGAATAAAAATTTTCTGTTCTGCATTAATATATCATAAATTGCTCATGCAAAAAGGAATCTGTGCATTTGTGGATCAGGCGACACGCGTGCATTTGTTGACGTCTTGTTCAAGTCAATCTTGTTCAGTTCATTTGAATTTTGAGACATTGCATTTTACGACAACCACACAGACAACTACCAATGAACAATGCCCACTGCAATTCATTAACGTCTACACGATTTGAAAAATTAGCAAATTTTCGTCACTACACTGAAACAAATGTTTCAGAGTTAAGACTAATGTGCAGCATTTTGTTCAAACAGAGACATATTTGTGAATACAAATGTTATAGTTTGTAATAAAGTATCACAATCTGTGCATGTGACGACATGCGTGCAGTCATTCACATCTCTTCTGAGTCGATTCTATTTGATTCATTTGAATTTTGAGACTTTCGTTCCGCCCTTTTAGCATTGCGCAGTCTGCACACACAGTTCGCGATCCACACGCAGCTGAGCCTACGAAAATGAGCGACCACTAGATGGCTCTATAGCCCCAGTCACGTGTGCGCATTCCTGGTTGTGTTTTTGTGTTGTGTTATGTATTTGTTAAGTTCTGCGCCTTCTTATTGTTTTCATTTGCGCGTGACAGTACCTTTTTTTTTTTTTACTGTAATTCAACGGCAGGTTGTCAGACATTCTTTACTTGTATTATTATTATCGCTATTATTATTACCATTATTAAAGTCATGGGCGTCGGAAGCAAAATAAATATGGGTGGGTCCTTCCCCCCCAAAACAATTACTGGAGTATATGTCATTTTCTGTAGCCTGGTGCTTCTTATGTTGTATATTACCTATGCGCACTAACATTGCAAAAGACAGTTATTTTAACATGTTTCCAGTGGCGTGAATGGTAAAACGAATAATTAGTATTTTTTGACGCAAACGAACCGAGTTCGCGTCCGCCTATTGCCGAAATCGTTCTTCTGCTTTTTCACATCTTATTTTACATCGGAAAGGCATTTGTTTTCAATAAAAATAAAAAATCAAGGAAATAATCGAAAAGTTTGAATAAAGTATCGGGTAAGGTGTATCTGAGCAGCAGGCTCAGATGCTTTGTTTACTTTGCTGTGTTACAGGAGTGCAGCAGGCGCGAATATTCCCTAAACACAACCAGTATAGACAGTGGTCAGGACCGTGACGCCTGCTTCCTTTGAAATATGTTTGATGATGGCGCCTGATGTGCCCGCGCCCGCTTCGTCTACTCCTCCACCCCAGATGCTTCCTGTTCATACGCGTGAGCATAGAGCTTAATATATTAGCGCATTCGTCATGTGGAATGGATTTGACTGATGGCGCTCTAAAAGTGCGCAGACATATTCGCCGAATTAGAGAGAGAGAGAGAGTACATCCCCTTTATTTGCCAAAAATAAAATTTAATTTTCATTCATTACAAGATAAATTAATATTTTATGTCCTTACTTGATGACAAGAAAAAATTAAATGCACAACACAGAATTTCATAAGGCTGTTGTAGAAATAAATAAAAGTTGTTTTATGCATTCAAATAAATAGACATGCTAAAACAAATCTGGTAACAATAAAACATAAGGTGAGATTTGTTATAATACTTTGATATGTTTGCCATTTGCAATGATTACTATTTACTATTTTCATAGTTGTTCCTGGACTGTATTGTGGTACTGTGGCATACCAAGTTCATACATAATTCTTTGGTATTTGAACTTTTCTAGTGTTTTTTATCTATTGCAAGATTACTTTACAGTGGTAAAATGAAAAAAAAAAAAAAGTTAATTGCTGATTTATACATCTGTATCTGTTTTTTGTAATAGTGTTATTGATCTCATGAGTGTTTACTGGCAGGAAAGTCGTCTGTGTATTTAAATTGTGTGTAATCATTTAAGAACACCTGTAATAACCTGAAAAGTTTGAAAGACAAATTTATGCTGGCTTGTCTTAAAGTCTTGTTTAAAAACATAAATAGTTTGGTCAGATATTCTAGATGTTTGCTAGGCTCTTGCTATGCATTTGCTGGGGTGTTGCTAGAGTAGATGGTAGAAAGTGTGTTGTGGGTGATTACAGACATTCCCGCTTCTGTTAATAACAGAAAATCAAACACTGTTTTCAAAACGAATCCAGAATTCAGTGCTTTGATATTACTGTATTCTTTCTAATGTTAGGAAATTCAAACGTTTTTATTGCTTGCTCTTAAACTTGCACTAAAATGTGATTTATACCATCTAAGTATGTAATTTTAACAGAACTGCATGTCTTCTTTAGTGATACAAGCTCAGAAACATTTATAACCTCTATAAACAGTATAGATGATTACCTAACGGTAATGCAATATTTGTGAACACAGCTGTGTATGTCAGACTATAAATCCCCTAAAACTAAGCATGGGAGCTTGCTTTGGTGTTGCCATCCCTTATAGATCCCACGCCACCCCTTTGCCACCATACAAATTATTTTCTAGATCCGCCCCTGGGTTTTTGGTTTTATTTTTAGTAAAACAACGGTTGTTGTCTGCCTTATAAACCTGTTATAAAACGATGTGAATATTTGCTAAATTCCTACTCTTTACAATAGTAATTATGTACTTTTGGTAATTTTGCAGTAACTGTCTGCTACTGCTAACATTTGCTAGCAGTTTAATGCTTGACTAAGTAAACAAAGTAAACTACAATAGTCTGTTTATAGATGTAACTGAACTGCACTTGAAGTCCTGAACAGGACAGTTTTTTCTCTCTGCTCCATCCGGCACTTCCACTCCATTCTCTAGTCTCGCATCCTTTTGGCGCAACCACGGATGCACGGATCGTGCGCGAGGCGATTCGCACTGCCAGTCAAGACTAACCGATTCATGATTTATTAGAGTTTTATTATTGATTAATTGGGAAATAATCACTTTAGTACAGTCGGCAGGCAACAAGAACAACAACATTTATATATATATATATATATATACAGTAAAAAGTAGGACAGGCCACCGGGAATTCTGCTGACAATGGGGATGACTAACCATGTGTAGCCTGAATACCTTGATCTGGTAATCAGTCTGATTGAAATGTGTAGGGAAGAAATACTCACCACTGCGGTAAAGCTTAAACTGAGGCCTGGAAGCATCAATGGACACTGAAATAGGTCCAATGCTAGCAACAGCCTGCTTCAGGGCCTCCTCATCTCCTCGACGGACTTTTGTGTAGTTGGTGCATTTTGCTGCATACTTGGATGGATTGTATCTGCATGGTCCTTGCTGTAGGATACATTTATTTATTAGATTACACTTATAATGATTATGAATTGCAGCTTTTTTAGAAATGGTCCAAACACTGATAAATCCAGTGATGTAGAGACCTAACTGCATATGTATCACTCAAATCTCACAGTAACAGGTCCTGGCACTTTTATTATTGAATGCAATCTCATCCTTTTTTTTTTTCTACACATAGACCCATACAAACAACTTACCACTCCTTTATAAGGGTAAGACGACTCAGAGCTTATTCCTCCATTATCAATAACATACTGGAAGGCAGCCCTCTTCGAACCACCTTTGCAGCCCTTGTTGCCATAACTGGAGGAACAGTCCACCAGATTCTGAGGACTGAGGCTGACCAGCTTTCCTGTGGTCTTCTTCAGCTGACCTTCAAGAGCCCCAACGGCGCTGAACGCCCAACACGAACCACATTTGCCCTGAAAAAAAAAGGAGAGAGAAACATAATAACAGTAGTAAAACAGGAAACTTTTTGCCTTTATGCTAAAAAAAACAACAACAAACAAACTTAAAAAACAAACAAACAAAAACAGAAATAAGCTATCCTAAAAAAGTTACAAGGACACAAATCTAAATGAGCAAATATCAGAGTGTATTCTCTCAAAATATACAGTATAATCATACCTGGTTCTTCACACTGGTGACATATCCCTTATCTCTCCAGTCCAGAGAGTCTGGGACAGCAGCTCCAGAAGAGCCCACAAATTCTGCTGTTTCCCTCAAGTCAGGAATGATGTCAGTTGTGGCCAGTAATGGCAGAATCTCCTCTGTTGTCTGTGAAACAACATGGCACAAATAAGAATATGGGGCTGGGTGGAATAAAGAGACACTGGACTGATGTTCTCACCATGTCACCCATGTGGTTCATGCCCAGGTCATATGAATGCAGGCCCATGGAAGCCTCCAGGTTGTGAATGGTGATAAGTTCAAGGTTTCTCTCCCACAACTCCCTCCTGCCCAGTTCCTCATCCTATCAACATAAACAAGAGACAATTCTACGGTTTAATAAAGCAATACATTAAATTATTGACAACACTGATTAAAACTATCACAATCCCTGTTCTGTGTTTTGTAAGGACTTTGATGTTAGGCTACTTTCTGTCTTTAGTGCCATGTTGTAGTCAACTTGTAGTCCTATTGTTTCACTGGCCCCCTTTGTAGATGTGGGTAAAAGATCAGGTTTGGGATCATCTGACAGATGCTTGTGAAATTCATATTCTCACCTTACTGGAGTAAAACTTGTTATAAGTTTTCTTCCACAACTCCCAGTTCTGGTCTAGATTTGTGTTGAAATGAGCCAGTGCTGTGCTACAGCACACGGCAAACAGCAAGCTCCCGAGCATCATGGCCTGAAAAGAACAAAACGGCCTGTGATTAGTTACTGACATGCATTCAACAATCAGTATTTTATCTGTTATTACATTCTCATTGAATTACGTTGACATCTGGCTGATTTGTCATCAGCCACAATATGAAAAGATTATTTCAGTGAAGAAGAATTCTGAAACAGCTCACAAACACACACAATCTTTCCTCCAGGGTGGCAAGAGAGGCAGTGCCTCTTTAAAATATTGGTTGAAAAAAAAAAAAAATAGTACAAAAATGAAACAATGCAAACATTACAAAATTCAACATTAAAAAGTGTATAATCACTTGTTTATTTAAAAAAACACTGTCCAACAGTGACAAAAGCAGGTAAAGTTACAGTGGGAGTCTGTGTGTGTCTTACCTCCCCTGAGCCCACTGAGTTTTAACAGACCCTTTAAAGCATGCAGTGAATTTGGTGGGGAGTAATTGAAAATGAACAGGGGGGAAAGTCACGTGAGGTTAGGCAGTGCCGCAATATGACTGGTGATGACGAAATGACTGGTTATGATAAGCTATGATTGGTTCATGTGATAAATTCCACCACTTGTGTTTGTGCATCTTCCCTGTTTGTGAATCAGTATAAATGAAAAATAAAATGGTGTTACAGTTTTTCTGAATTGCTAAAACATTTTTTAAAACCATCACTCATTTTCTCAAAACCTTAAATGCAAATCCAAATGTTCAAACTAAATTCACAGAACCCCTGCCTCTTCTGGCAAAATCAAACAATCGCTACAAAACCATTTCACCTGTACTCAACAAAGCTTTCAAATCATACACACATTAGTCAATAATATACGCACTACATATCATTCTTAGACACTACATCAAAAAATGGAGAATACAGTGTCCGTTTGGTTCACTGTATTTTACAGTTTTTCACATTTGCTAAAACACAACCCCATTCTCTAAACCAAATATATCCCCTCTGATGCGCATCATTCAGCAGTGTCCTGCATTAGCCAAAATCATGACAGGCCACAATTTCTAATTAAATCGTATGTGAATAAATGCAAATATTCGCTCAAATCACACAGTAAAGACTGTAAGGACCGTGGCGCCGGCTTCTTTTTAAGTATGTTTGATGATTGCGCCTGATGCGCCCGCGCCGTCCGCGCCAGCACCAGATTTGCTGCCTGTTCAGACGCGAGAACATGTCAAGGGAGGCACACCCAGGGGCGTCGCTAGGGCTAATCATTCGGGGCTCGAGCCCCGAAAGATTTTAGTCTTTAGCCCCGAATGTTTTTTTTTTTTTTTTTTTTTTTTTTGTATGGCCCTATGATTTCCACGGAATTTGTCAAAATTTAAATTAGTTAATCAAAAGTTGGTCATTACACTTAAATCAAGTCGCGATATGGACTAGTATCTGTAAATATTATGCCGCAAAAGACTGTTTAAATATGAATCCTGCATGTTCTGTGTCTTTGTATGAATGAACGGCGCCGATGCGCGGTTTCGTTTTCTACACATGTAATACTGACGCGCAGTGATTTCAGCGTCTGCCGTTTCACTAAATGAGGGCATAAATACATCAGTCACTTCATGAGCATTTCACTGTTTCATTTAAGTAAAACAAGCGTCAAATATATACACAGAAATGTAAAGGTATTCACGGCAAGTCGGCAACCCGTCAAAATAAAAGTTCAAAGAAAACTTTATACATCAATCAGTATAATGTACGTGCCTACTATTACTACTACTATTAATTAATAATAATGTATAAATTTTTTTTACACAATATTTCTTCCATGTTTTACATTTTAATAGTAAATCTCCTTTATTTGCCAAAAATAAAATATAATTTTCATTAAAAGATCAATTAAGTCAATATTTTATACCTTCATCTAATAACCAGAAAAATACACAATACAGAATTCCATAAGGCTATTGTAAAAATAAATAAAAGCTGTTTTTATGCATTCAAATAAACAGACTAAACCATATTTGGTAACAATAAAACGTAAAGTCCGAAAAAATAAAACATTTCATAGGCTCCCAAACAAGTACATTTTCTTAACTTTTGATAAATTGACGGTAAATTGTATAAGATTCATGGTTTTAATTAATTACTAATTAAATAATTAATAAAATTAAATTTAACCATTAAAAAGAAGACCAGAAAAAAGAAAACAGAAAACAGAATTTGAATAAAATAAAACGGAATTTGGGAAAAAAAAAATAGGGCCCTCTTTTTGCATGCAACTATATATTTGTTACAGTTATAAATACATTTTCAAATGTATTATTTTATTTGTCTAACATATTTTTGTAATGTTATAATTTTGTTATAATACTTTGATATGTTTGCTATTTGCAGTGATTACTATTTACTATTGTTAATAGTGTGACAAGGTCTTTAACCCGCGGTTTAATGCCCCCGGACCCACCTAGAAGGATCCAGGTTCAACCACTAGTGTCTAACAAAATCTTATGTGAGCATGATGTGAGCTCCCACCCACTACCACTAGCCCCTGATGTTTTGGCACCAGCCCCGGATATTTTAAAATCCTAGAAACGCCCCTGGGCACGCCGAGTATTAAAAGAAGAATTATTATTGATTACTAATTTGAATCAGTACATTATAACGAAAACAATACATTAAAAATGTAAATAATTAGATTTTTACGATCAGAAATTTCTTAAACTGGGTGAACCCCTGTTTGCTCCCCGGGCGCCGCAGCGATAGCAATATGGCTGCCCACTGCTCCGGGTGTGTGTGCGCGCGCGTGTTTGTTCACTATATACTCACTATATTTGCAGGTCTTGTTTTTATCTCCTACAGATGACTTGCATGACCCTGTACATTATGCTATTAAATTAGTTTTAATCGTTTAACGACCACAGCGTCTTGTCTCTATTGGCAACACCCACCATTTGTGTGGATTGCAAGTGACGTGCAGGTGGCGATTGCGAGTGGCATTGTAATTTAGTTTATTTTTTCTTGTCTTCACCACCTGGCTACTGTTGTAAAATGTTGAGAGATTCAATTAAAAAAAATAAATAAATAACTCAAATAAAGTAAAAATAAAATCGACTGCAAGTGACGTCACTTCCGGAAGTGCAGTTGTCTGAGAGTGCAGGTGTCTGAGAGCGCAGGTGCAGATGTCTGCAGCCAGACCCTATTGCTTTTGTTGGACAACAGGTTTAGAAAGGCTTATCATTGCATGTCATTAGAATGGAAGATGCTCCTGCAAGAGCAACCGTTGCTATGGAAGGGTGGAAATACAGAGAAGGCTCCTGCAGGAGTGGACACCACTGCGGCAGTGTGAAAATACAGAGAAAGCTTGTGCTGGGTGGGAAAATAGAGAAAGGGCTCCTACGGAAGTGGTCACTACTGCGGCAGTGTGGAAATACAGAGAAGCTCCTGCTGAAGTGGACACTACTGTGGCAATGTGGAAATACAGAGAAGGTTTCTGGAGTGGCAGCGGGGAAAACAGAGAAGACTCCTGCGGGTGCAGATGCTGCTGCAGCAGTGTGGGAATTTAGAAAAGGCTTCTGTGGGAGCAGGCACTGCTACGGCAGTGAGGAAATACAGAGAAGGCCCCTGCAGGAGCAGTCACTGCGGTGGCAGTGGGAGAATGAAGAAAATAGGGGGGAGGTTGGCACTGCTCTGGCAGTGTGGGGGTAAGGGCGAGGCTCCTGCGGTAGCTGGGAGATGCTGGGGTGGGGTGGCAGGCCCGTTATGGATGGGTATGGTGCTGACAGGTGGGTTTTGGAGGCTGGGTAGGTGGGGGTGGACTGGCGTTTTAACAGGGGTGGCTAATGAGAGTGCAGTGGGCTTCTTTGATGTGGGAGCGGGCTGTCCGGATGTAGCTCTTGAAGGCTTCTGAAGACCACCAGCCAAAAGCTTGGATCTGATGCTGAGAGAGGCCTTTTTGTGCTGCTGTAGTTGCTGCACCTATTCTAAATGAGTGGGAGGAGAAGTTGTTGGTTGGGGTAACGGATAAGAGCAGAATGGACTTGAGGTGTTTTTGGAACCAGAAAGAGATTGAAATGGAGATTGAAAATGTAAATAATGGAGATTGAAAATGTAAATAAACTGGCCTTTCATGGACTGGTCCGTCTTACTTTGCTTTATGAAAAAGGAGATGGTTTCGTGGTCCAGTAGCTGAAGATCTGAAATGGTGGGGTGGATGGATGAATTGAAGTTGGATGAGATGGCAAGTTCCGAGCATCTGAGAAAACCGAAAAAGGCTAGAATGAACATTGCATCGAGGGCACGGCGGTGTTGAGGAAATGGTAACCTCTGCAGAGGGTGGAAATGCATTTGGTCAGAATTTTTAGAGTTTTAGAGTCTGGGTGAGTGGGATTGGTTTTTTGGATGCCTTTGATGAGTAGGGAGGTCTGAGAATTAGATATTTGGTGTGCGGGTGAGCCGTAAATGATCTTATGGAAAAATTGGACGCCGCTTAGATAACCTTTAATGGTGCTAATTTGGAGTTTTTTGTTGACATTTAGGTGGCAGATGAACTACGTGATGGCAAGCAGTGGGAAGTCGGGGAACAGCAATTTGCAGTGTGGATGGAGTGGAATTCTATGAAGCTTTTCCATGCTGTCAGATAGGATTGGAGGGTTCTGGGCGAGACAGCTTGTAAAATGGAACTGAGGGAAGCTTCACATAGAGCTGACAGTGGATGGTGTATGGGAATATCAGTTGTGAATAGTGAGGTACTGGGGTTGGGAGTTGTTCCGCCTCTGGTGCCAGCAGTTTGAACTTCTGGAAGGCAAAACGAGAGAGAGAGAGTCAGCTATTTGGTTTTTGGACCCGGGAACGTGCTTTGCGGTTATGATGAACTGGTCGTGAGCCAAGGTCCAAATCAGGTGTCTCAGCAAGGGCATGAGTGCGGGTGAATGGGAACGGCCTTTGTTAATTCAGTGAACGGTTGCCTCGTTGTTGCAGTGGACTAAGATGCTGGTGGCGGACCACTCTTTACCCCACAGGAGAGCTGCGACCACCAGGGGGTATAGCTCGAAAAGGGCTGTGGATATTTGCTGCTGCGTTAGATCTAGTAGCTGGTCGGGCCAAGTGGATGCGAACCAGCGGCCTTGGTAGAATCCGCCAAAGCCGACAGAAGGGGCGGCGTCGGTAAATCAAGGAAATCAAGTTATTGTAAAAGAAGGAGAGACCGTTCCATTGACTAAGAAAGGAGATCCACAAACTGAGCTCGCTGCGACATGAGTCAGTGATATCTTCGAGTGTCTGGGCGGAATATGCGAGAGAGAGAAGATGTGAGACAAAAGGGCAGCCTTGCGGGATGATGTGGATTGCGAAATTTAGGTGGCCGAGAACAGATAGGAGCTCGTGTTTGGAGCAGCTAGGGTTATCGATTAGGGTGGACACGAACAGGATCGTTCTGTCAATTTTTCTTTGGGTGGGGAGGCTTGGAATTTCTGGGAATCTAGATTGATGCCCAGGAATTCGATGGAGGTACAGGGACCTGTGGTTTTGTCTAGGACGAGGGGAATCCTGAGATGTGAGAAAACTTTTTTGGGCTGCTGAAAGGTGTGTGGCTGGGATGGAGTTGGGGGGCAAGATGATCAAAAAAATCGTCTAAGAAATGGATAAGGTAAGGTATTGCATGATTATTGGAGAGGATCCAGCAGATGGCCTCTGACGCCAGTTTCACACTGCACGCGTAAGCAGGACATAAGCAGCGCGTATTTTTTTCGGCGCCCATGTTAACGAATGAGAGCATTCACATCTCCCGCAGTGGCGGCGCAGCAGTGCGTAGCAGGAGCAGAAGCGTCAGTACAGCGATCGTTTTGGCCCCGAGTCTATTTTTGCTGCGCCGCTTACGCTCGCTTTCAATGGCAATGTATTGATTATGGCCAAAATACACAGGAAAAAGTAGCAGTTTTACCCCAAAAAGTACATTGATGATATCTACCGTGCTGTAAACACAGTATTATGTAATTAACAAGATAAAAAATATTTTTTCCCGAACTTCCAAAACAAGTTTAATTAATTTATACAGTTTTTTTTCTGACGTTACTGATTAACTGAAATTATTATATCAGCCTATATATATAGCCTATATTTATTATTACAACTACATGTTGCCATAAGAACAGGTGTCACGCTGACATCATGATGACACAAATGCACGTGTCACAGGCAGGTAGTTTTCAGAGCGCAACTGCCAAGAAGATCATTATGGATGACACTCGTCTCATTGTAGAAGTTGAGAAACATACAGTCATTTATGATCCTCAACATTTGCTGTATAAAGACTTGCAGGCTAGAGAAAAAGCATGGGAGGAAGTTGCAGTATCTCTTAGTGTAGATGGTAAGTAATTGGTAAATTTACGCTGGCCCACGAGCGAACAAAAACACAGATGAAACCTAAGTTTAAAAAAATAATTTAGTAATAAAATAAGCTTCTTGACCTCAATTACATGGAAATAAAGCAATGCCAACTTAGCCATTATAACGAAGTCTGTACAAAAGACGTGGTTCAGGTGCACGCGCTGCTTACGTCCTGCTTACGCGTGCAGTGTGAAACCGGCGTGATAGCATATCGAATATTTTTGGGCTGCTTCTGCAGCCGAACGTGAGGCAGACGGCGAAGTAAAATTTATTGCGCCAGCGTATGCCCAATAGGTGCCAGAAATCTGGGTGAATGGGCATCACCCTGAAAGAGGAGGTGATGTTGAGTTTGGCCAGCCAAGCACCGCGGTCTGCATCTTTAATTAGAATGATGGCTTGGTCAATATCGTGGTAACGAAGGGAAAATTCCTCGAGTGGAATGAGGCTGTTGATGCTTGGAAATGGGGAATTATGTGGGGAGGAAAGATCGAGTATGAGGTGTTTTTTGCCTGAGAATTTCCTGGTGGCGACACCAAGTGGACTGACACGGTAAGCGTTAAAGGGGGGAGCGGAAAATGGGCCGATCATGAATTTCACGGGACAATGGCGCCGGCACTGCTGAGAGCTTGGCGTAAGCTCGGCACGGCCCATTTGTCCGTGATGTCGTGGAGAGCCAAAGCATAGGAGGACGCTGGGGAAGGAGGCTGCCCTTTGCGAGGCGGCAGTGATGGCGTGCCTCGGCGTTTGGTAGGGCGAGCGGCGGCGGCCACGAGAAGGCCGACGGCCTTGCGGTGCGGCCGCTGGTTCGACTGAGGTCTTCTGCGGGATCCTACCATGCTTGGCGGCGACTGATGGCGCCGGAGAATCTGGGGAATCGGGGGAGTTCATCTCCGAGGAGGAATAAATCTCAGAAATGATTTAGCGCTTGGATAAAACCAAATGCTGACGACTAGAGATGAGGAAGGTAAAGCTGTTTAAATTATTTATGGGCATCCTTCCGTATAACAAAATAACAAAAATAATTATTCTGCCCCAGCGTCCTGTCTTTGGTCTGGGACAGGCCAAAGAACCTCCTCAACATCACAGACTAAATTGGCCCTAGACAGGCAGCGGGGGTAAAATCCCAACTAAAATATATGAGACTGCTTGTTTTCCTGCCCTTGCCCTTCCTATTTCTCTTCCATGTTGTTGTCGTCGTCTTCCTGCTCTTTCACCTCCTACTCTTCCTCTTTGAAATTACACATTACTGTATGCTGGATATTGATTGAAAAAGACCAGATAGGATTCACAGCTACACTTTTACTAGTGGTCTGACAAAAAAAAATCAAGATAAAAAAAAAAATAAAATGAAAATACAGAGAACTGCTTTATCCTTGGTTGATCTGTAGTCTCTACATTCGTGAAAGTCAATATTCACTTGAACAGTTCATGACAAATTTACAAAAAGTCTAATAGAAATGTGCTTGACAGTTTATGAAACTAGATCAAAAATTTAGCATTTACTGTAAAGACATACACGCTGAGCTAATGACTTGATGTTTTGAGGGGTAAGACTATAGCAACATGACAATAGGAACTGATAATGTAGGAAACTGCAGACAAATCAGCTGCATAATCAGTTGTATGAATGTACAAAAGCAAATGCAATTTGTTAAAAAAAATTAGAAACATTTTATGAAGTGCACAAGTGACTAGATGATGTGGAGGTAAACGAGTAGTTTTGAGAATTTCACTGAGAAATGCACCGAACTGTAAGCTGACTTTGGTCCTTTTATCTCCATCGAAGGTTCTGATTGGTGTGTGATGAATTTTGACTCCTACACTGTTAGCGATTTCTGTAAATTACACAGTATTTAACTGTAATATGAACTGTACTTTACTGTAGAACAGTTATACAGTATGTTACTGTATTTTAAAGTTGCATTATGAAATATCCTCTTGGCGCCAATAAAATACAGTATTTTTCTTTTACTGTAAATCCAAATACAGTAAAAAAAAGAGCGCGAAATCTGACCAATGACAGAAAGGCCTTTTTTCCTCTGGGAGAGAAGAAAAGGAAGAGGCACACACAAGAACCCCCACCTGCCATCAAACGTATATACAATATTCCTGCTTTTTAATTACATATTTAATGTCAGTGTATTTTTGGGTTATTAACGGTTTAATTAAAAATAAAATAATAATAAAAATGCCGTCTCTTCACGACGCGCAGTCACACTTTACAGTGTATGTCGATGGTAGAGAGCTTTGTGGCGGATGCTCGTTTTAGATTGAGGAGAACCTTCTGTGCAAAACAAATATCTTTATTTCTTTTCTTTCCTTTTTGTAGGAAGTTTTACCGTCAAAGTGTGAACATAAACAGGTCTCTGTCTTGGTTTTGACCACGTTGCTAGCAGGTGAGTTTTTATGTTAATTTGTATGAAATTGTTGACCAAGAATCTGGGCTTTTAAAGGTTTAAAGCTAGTTTAAAATAGTCATTTCGCTGTGGTTTTTAATCACTATGAAATCGCTTGATGCTTAAGTTAGCTATTAACCCCATATAAGCGCGTAAATGTACAGCATGCATTTAATGCTAACGTTAGCATAAAACCCGCAATGTTCGTCTGTAAACACTGTGGCGTCTCTGTGGAGACATTATATGCATTTATTAATCATGCCAAAGCAGGCAAAAACTTGGCGAATTCCAGGTTTTCGTGTAACGTTACAGTGCCTGAATGCTCATGCACGTTCTTAAGCCTCTCTGCACTTGTCGCACATGTACCGCAAAACTAACGAACTGATCTGAACACCATCTCATCTGAATTCTAGATGCAGCGCGGAAGGTTGTACATTCGTGTCGACTAAATTCTTCAGCATTTGTGAAAATTGAACACCTAAGATGGCACATTCGAGATGGTAAGAAAAAACTTAATGTCCAGTTAGTAACTGTAAAAAAAATATTTTAAACTCATCATTTTCAGTGCACAGCATAAATGTGATTTTGAGAAATCTGTGTAGATATTAATGTTACTGTGCTTTCTGCTGCTGTGCCAGATGTGAATACTGATGTTACTGTCCTGTTGTTGATGGCCCACTTTAAAAGAAGCAGAGGATTTGCTGTTCCTTTTGGCCAGTGTAAATTTTTTTCATTTGTATAATTGACAACTGATAATTTCTATAACTGACACTTAGGAAAAACTGTGTGTGTGTGTGTGTGTGTGTGTTCCGGCATTTGTGGTTTATGAGGACACAAATGTGTATAATGACATGGGTACTACAACGTAAACATGGTTTATGAGGACACTTCCTGTGTCCCCGTAAAACAAAAGGCTTAAAAAACATACTAAACAGTGTTTTATGAAATTCAAAAAGTGTGCACAGTCTCCTGTGAGGGCTAGGTTTAGGTGTAGGGTAGGTGTAGGGCGATAGAAAATATGGTTTGTACAGTATAAAAACCATTACGTATATGTGTGTGTGTGTAGGTCACAACAACAGCAGCAGATGCAAAGACCAGGCTTTCACTTCCTTCTACTCTGATCATGCTTGGTAAGATCTTTTAGTACATGATTTAGTGATGTTAAAGGGATGGGTTTTTTTAAAAAAAACTATTTGTCACACTTTTTTTCATGACTCTCTATATCTAACTTTCTACCTAGCATCTTCTTAATTACATTTTGCATAACAAGGGTAGGTAAATCATAATAGAATTGTCATTTTTGGGTGAACAATCCTTTTGAACTAATGAGAAAGGCTCCAGCATCTACATCTACTTTTACTGACACCATAATCAAATGTGAAAAGTGGGGTTTTTTTTTGTAAAGTCACAAATATCACTATAAAAAACATGACCTCAATAAATTAATTAATTGACTTTTTTTTTTTTTTTTAGGAGATTCAATTCTACACAGCAAAAAAAAAGAATGGATGCTGGTGATTGAAAGCAAAGTCTTCCTTCCTGTGACCTACCAGATACGTCCTCTGCATTTGCTGTTCTCTTCGTTTATGTGCTTAAGATCAAGTACTAAGTGGAAGCCACTACTTTGTTGTTTATTTAGAGGTATTATGTGAAGGTTCATTGTGAGGATCAATCCTGACACACCTCAAGTGTTCTGCAAATTTCCAGATTAGCAAAAGAAGTGGGAAGATGGTGCAAAGGAGAAATTCTGGCCTGAACCCTCATGTGTCCAAGGAGCTCATGGATTTCAGCTGGCAAAACTATTAATCCACTACGGGCAAATGCATTTTACTCAGGAGAGTTTTTGTGAAGTTGTATGTTTTTAAGATTGTTCTTAAATGTTTGATTGTTCTTAGATTATGATTGAATTTATTCCTAATTTTTTTTTTTTTTTTTTTTTTTTTTTTTTTTTTTTTTTTTTTAATTGCTGTAATATACAAATATTTATGTATACATTCTTGAAAAATGCTTCTCGTGTGTAACAAAAGTTTGAGTTTTATTTGAAGCTTCACTGTCATTGCTGTTCACTGTTATCATAGTATGTTGAGCTTTGGATAAATGTTAAGAATTTTTCTAGCTATAATAGTTAAAATGGTATGTGCTGTAATATATACACAATACTTTGTAACAGTGTTTTGTTTGAGTCTTAACTGAATCTGTGAAAATGTTAATGTTATTGCAAGGGTTATTGCAACAATTGAACAATTAAAAACATTAAAAGTTACAGTTGTCATTGCTTATTTTTATTTCATTTTTTTTCTTGTATTGCAATATATTACTTGAGAAAAGACCATAAAATTACTGTATATTTTACAAGTAAAATACAGTAAAAATACAGTAAAAATTAAGTACTGTAAATATAAATACAGTATTTTTACTGTAAGTAAATTTACAGTAAGTTACTGGCGAACTGCTGCCAGTAAGTTACTGTAATTTCTACAGGAAATTTTTTACAGTGTAGTGTTTCCACTTGGGTAATTGTGTGCTAACTGAGCTCAAACTTTGCAGACTTGAGTGAACAATATTGAATGCTAGTGCTTTCTAAATGATGACATGGTGTAAGCACTGAGAAATGTAGAGATTTGTGTGTAGAGTTTTGCAGTAAAAGTTCACCAAATCTGACTCATGTGTTAAAGCAGGGGAAAGTGTTTATAGTTCAGGGAAATGGGTGTGCTTTTTGAAAAATGGCATAATGGTTTTGAAATTTTAGTTCAAATGACTGGTTATAGTCACAGAGTAAACTATGTCTTAGTAAGTGAATGTGTTTAGAGTTTTGCAAAAAGAGTGCATGAGATCTGCAAACAGTGTCTAAACTGCCTAAACTTGTCATCCGTCCCTCCCGATACTGTAACTTAAGTGTCCCTTACGGGTCAAATTGACCCGAGGGACTGAATCGTAACTTTTTTTTTTCAGTCCAGAAAGCTGGTTTTGGTCCATTTTTATATATATTTTTTTTTATTTATGTAGGTTTTTTTTTTTTTCTTATATTTTGAATTTTTTGGGAAATTTCCCCCCAATTTTGGGAGTTTCTAGTTTGTGATGGGAGTGTGTGTGCCATGTGTGTGTTTGTGTGTGTGTGTGTGTGTGTGTGTAGGAGAGTTTTTTGAAAATCCCATTCATTCCTATGGGCAGGTCAAAATGGCCTGCAGGGGGGGGGGCGTTTTTGTTATTTCTTTTATTAAACCCACATAAAATCCTCGAATCGACTAAAATTTTTTTGTGTGTGGTCCATGGTCAAGTGTGATGAAATTCAATTTAAAAAATCTGCAGATTTTTCTGAACTTCTATTCTTTTCGGCACCCGGGTCAAAATGACCTGCGAGGGACACCTTGGGTACTTTTTTGTTTACAACCCCTTAAACTACTCGAATCCACTCGTTTTTTTTTTTGTGTGTGTGTGTGTGTTCCCGGCCCAAGTGTACGAAAAGTCAGGGAGTCTCGACCCAAAACGATCAACGGCTGATTTTTAAAAAAAATTTTAAATCGTTTTTGGGTCAAAATGACCCGAGTGACAGATGAGAGTTAAGGTTTTGCAGAAAGAGTGATTTATTTGACAAATTAGTTTAGGCTATTGAGAATTTGGATTAGAGAATGGGGTTTACTGTTTTAGCAAATGTAAAAAACTGTAAAAGAGAAAGAGAAACTTTTTGAGGGAAATCATCAACAAAGAAGACTTTTATTACAGTTTTTTTTTCAACTGTCAAACAATTTCTGAAACCTGACACTCAAACACCAGAAACACCATTCTCTTTGTAACACACAAAAATCTAATGGGAAGAATCTTGATTTTCTTTTTTAAACACAACCAATCAAAACGCCACACTAATTCATCAGTGCCTCACAGGAACTCCTCACTTGTGCAAACACTCATTGCTTTACTTAACACCAATCAATCATGGCTTTAGAATAAGCCTTTGAGTATGCTTTGGAATAATCACCTTTTCACCAAATTATGTTTGGTTTCTGTCCAACTACACATGGTTGATATACACTAACAGTCAAAAGTTTTTGACCACCCTGGTGAAAAAAACAGCATATGCTGGTAGGTATGTTTTGATGCTGGTTTAAGCTGGTCCTTTGCTGGTTTAAGCTGATTCATGCTGGTCCTTTGCTGGTTTATGCTGGTCCTTGACCAGCAACATGACCAGCAAAGGACCAGCATGAACCAGCAAAGGACCAGCTTAAACCAGCATCCCAACATCAAAACATACCTACCAGCATGTGCTGTTTTTTTCACCAGGGCAGTAAGATTTGTAATGTTTAAAAACAAAAACAAAATTATCTTCTGCTAACCAAGCCTGCATTTAAATGATCAAAAATACAGCAAAAGCAGCAATATTGTGAAATATTTTTACTATTTGAAATAACTGCTTTCTAGTTTGTGAAGCTGTAGACTGGTAGCAATGTCTACTGTCTGTGTTAATGTCCAAAAAAAAAAAAAAAAAAAAGAGAAAACAAAAATGATGGCTTAACCCACAATTTTTCTTCAGTGTAAACTGGTGTTTTATTTACACGTGCACCGATAATCTAGCAGTCCAGCAGTGTAGATATGTACAAGTGCTCAGTCCAAACCAATATATATATATATATATATATATATATATATATATATATATATATATATATGTATATAAAATAAAAAAAAGTACCAAAATAACCCAAAAATAAAGCAAATAAAGGAAATATAAATATATATAGACTTCTCTTCACTTCTATCCACTAATATACAGAGGGTTTTGGTTGGTTGATTTTTGTTTGTTTTGTTTTGTTTGTTTTTTTCTTTTCTTTTCTTTTCCTTTTTTTTTTTTTTTTTTTTTTTTTTTTTAGCTCACAGCACCGCAGTAGCATGTTTGCTTGATTTGGTTAAAAAGTATAGTTTGAAGTCTAGCGCCAGGTTTTGAAGGCTACACTTCGCCCCTTTTTCGGGCACAACCATTAACAGGTAAGTTACACCAATTATTATTTAAACCAACCACTTTAAGATTTATACCATGATATTTCTTGCTAATATTTTAAAACACATCAACATTGAATTTCCAACCACAATAAAATGGCCATATATAAGTTGCCACAGTTCTGTCTCTTTTTACAGATCGACACATTTGCGTACCCCACAGAACAAACGAACATGGTTTCACCGGGTCATCGACCGCTGTGCTGGCAAGACACCAACCGATGACGTCTAAAGCGATCGTTCACCACAAGCTCCGGTTCGCCAGCACAGCGTCTAGTGACCCGGCTACAACAACATGTAACAGACGATTAAAACATAAAACAGTACATAAAGTTTATGTGTGCTTTATCCGGATGACTGTATGATGACTAAGGGAATAAATTAAGTGTGAATGACTGACCGATGCTACCCAGCTAGTGTGTGCACCCACTATGCTGAGCCGCATAAACCGGGACTGGAAGGGTGAGTAATGAATGTATGTGTGTGTGCGTGTACATGAGAGCGCCAGCGCTGCCGTCTGCAGTGGTAAAGAAAATCACTTCTTTACATAGTTGAATATATTTTAAAACGTAATATATTGTTATATATAAAATATATATGTAATATGTATGTTATATATATATATATATAAAAGCTACATTTATAGCATCATTACTCCAGTCTTCAGTGTCACAAGATAATTCAGAAATCACTCTAATATGCTGTTCAAAAAACATCTGTTATTATTATAAATATTTAAAACAGTTGAGAACATTTTTTCAGGATTCTTTTGAACTGAAAGATATAAAGATCAACATTTATCTGAAATAAAAAGCTTTTGTAACATTATACACTATACCATTCAAAAGCTTGGAGTTTTTTCT
This sequence comes from Labeo rohita, assembly GCF_022985175.1. Classification (NCBI taxonomy): domain Eukaryota; kingdom Metazoa; phylum Chordata; class Actinopteri; order Cypriniformes; family Cyprinidae; genus Labeo; species Labeo rohita. Next base: position 29,471 of record NW_026129318.1, read on the forward strand.
AGGGATAGAATTTACAAAAATTAATACTTTTATTTACACTCTTAAAAATAAAGGTGCTTCAAAAGGTTCTTCAAGCGATGCCATAAAGGAACCATTTTTGGTTCCACAAAGAACCATTCAGTCAAAGGCTCGTTAAAGAACCATCTCTTTCTTACCTTTTTATAATCTGAAGAACCTTCTTTTGCCACAAAGAACCTTTTGTGAAACAGAAAGGTTCTTCAGATGTTAAAGGTTCTTTATGGAACCATTTAAACAAAAAAGGTTCTTCTATGGCATTGTGAAGCATCTTTATTTTTAAGAGTGTAGATGCTTTAAATAGATCAAAAGTGAGGATAAAGACATTTGTAATGTTACAGTAGATTTTTATTTCAGATAAATGCTGTTCTTCTGAACTTTCTATTCATCAAAGAAACCTGAAAAAAAATTCTACTCAGCTGTTTTCAACATAATACATTTTAAAACACATAACATTTTAAAATACTTTCAAATATATAACAGTTATATAGCAAAAAATAAATAAAAAAGTTACTGTTTTTGCTGTACTTTGGATCAAATAAATCCAGGCTTAGTGAGCAGAAGAGACTTCTTTAAAAAACATTAAAAATCTTATTGTTCAAAAACTTTTGACTTGTAGTGTATTTCTTTTCTTTCGTGTTGTGTATTACTGTATTCACAACCACAAATGCTTACAGTAAAACAAAACAGAACAAAAAAGTTTGGTTTTAATCTTGCCTTCTTGTTTACTATGAATTTTGCCAATCTTGTACAGAAGATCACCACAGTTTAAACCGAAAGAGAAACTTTTTGAGAGAACACTTAAAATGAGACTTTTATGAAAAAGACAAAACACATAAAAAAAAAAAACTCTTCTCACCTGTGCAGTCTCGTTAATCAGCACTTTTAGTCATCTGTAGAGGAGATAATAAAGAATGTATCTGAGTTCCTGAGTCCTTTGCTTTATATGCTGTTGCTTTACCCCGTCACATGACAGACAGATAGATAGATAGATAGATAGACACTCTTTCTGCAAAACTTTAACAAGTTCTGGCATCTGAGACACTGTATGCAGATCTCATGCACTCTTTTTGGAAAACTCTAAACACATTCTCATTCAGACACAGTTTGCCCTGTGATGAATTTGTCATGCAAAACCCATTTTTTTTGCAATGATGAAATGTAAGGACAATAAACACTTGTCTTCAATAATATATGGTTTAATTTGTGTTCTTCAAGCCATCTCGGGTATTTTCATAATGATTTTCATAATGATATTTGTAAGCCATAATCGGCATACAGTTTAGAATATATTGTCTTCCTCATTCTATGATAAGAAGCCACATCAGATCACAAAAGGAAGTTATTTCAAACACTCGACTGATGCTGTGAAGTAAAAATAAGTTATAATGTTCTCTTTTGTTGGACAACAGGTTTAGAAAGGCTTATCATTGCATTTCATTAGAATGGAAGATGCTCTGCATTTGTTGCTTTTTCAAATACAAGCGAGGAAGCGTTTCCTCATCTCAGCACGTGAAATCGCGGGCACACACACAGCAAATTTTGAGAGAAATAAAACAAGGAAATTATTTAAATACAAAACCGAAAAAATGCAATTCACAAGCACATATTCAATCGTGGATGTCGTACCGGTAAACGGTTCGATATTATATTGAGTATTGTGACATCCCTAATGGGGAAGGTGTGGGCATAATGTGGGCCAAAGTATAAACTGTAAAAAAAAAAAATAAAAATCTGTAAAAATCAAGTGGCACCCTCCCGATCTCCCTCTTGAAGCCAACACGGAAGTGACTAAAACTGCAATTCATTGACTGGCCACCAGAGACTGGCTGCAAAAGGGAGTAAATCCTATTGACTCCCCATGTTAAAATGCCCAACTTCACAGCAGAAAAAAATATGTTTACAGCCTGGTACAAAAAGTGATTTTGGTCTATATAGCTAATTTTGCCCTTCATGTCAACTGTGAGGGGGGTGAATTTTTTATAACTCATCCTTTTAATTTATATTAAGCCTTAAAGTTCTGCATAATTTAGGGCATGGCCATTTAAGTGACAGGTGGATTGCCGCTGCTGTCACCACCATCATGCTAGGCGGGTGTGGTTTCAGCAACCAGCTCAACCCACGTTCCGCCTATTTGCCCATTTTCGATTATCCGGGAGTGACGTGCAATGACGCGATTCCAAGATGGCGACGGCTGACTAATGTTTTTTTACAGTCTATGGTAAAAATACAGTACAATATACCGTAATAATTTGAAGGAATTTTCCGTATTTGGTTTTTACAGGTGTTTTTCCGTATTTTTGAATTAACGCTTCGCATTGTGGGAACAAGAACCTCAGTGGCTTATCTGTGCAAAAACAGTGATGAGAAGATGTGGAGAGTTTCATTTTAATGTCGGCTTTCGAATTTGGGAAACCCTTTTGTACTCTTCGTGGTAAATTATATGTTGTTAAATGTCACATAAATTGTTTAAATAATTAACTCAGTTGCTGTCTGGCTTGTTTGGCAAATGAACGTTGGAACCGTTGCACTCAACATTTTCTGCATATCGTCACACATCTTACTCGTGGAGTTTTCTGCCAAATGAGGTAAGTTTAGACCTTTAATTGTCGTGTTTTACACACACACACACGGATGATAAAATGCAAAACAGCAATTAATTCAGTAACGCTACTAGTAAGCTGTGTGTAGGCGCGTTTCCATTATTTTTCAAGATGCGAAAATTTAAATTGCGACAATTTTAAACGTGTCAATTTTGCAAAAACGCCCAAATGTCGCAAAAAAGTTTTTACACTTACATGAGGTGGTTTTTCAGGCAATTCGAAAAAGGAATATTTCGCAAAACTGCAATGGAAACGGCTTTTTCGCATTTACAGGACACATGGCACATATAAAAAAAATCATATGATTGTTCTTCAGTAAATGCGCAGTAGCCGCGCCAGAATGCTGCTTCAGGTCAATGTGCCAGTATTAGCTCATCGAGTTATCTTTCACACTCTAATGGACAAAGGCACACGACATTATGTCAAAATGACCGTTGTTGGCGAGTGACCTCATGAACACAATCTAAAAAGGGTTAAAAAAAAAAAAAAAAGTCTTCAGTAGATCTTATGTGTCAAATGTGCATCATGTCATCAGTCATTCATAGTGTTTCTTTTATTTTCATTTCTAATGACAGGACGTGGTTGCTACTGTACTGTGAATCTCAAGAACATCTGCATTCTTATTATGGGTTTGTATTCTGTTCTATTAACAGTTTTATTTAACATTAGTGTTCAGTATTGGAAAGAAAATAGTTATTGAGTCATTTATTCTGTTGACTTTCACAACAATGTGAAGTTGGTTGCTGTCTGATGCGTCGGATGCCTGTGTTCACAAAGCCACTTCACAGACAACGTGCTAGTAATGTTTGATTGATTGGATTGAATTCTTTTATATGTTATCATCCTTGTGTGTATAAGATGTGTTCAAACTGCTTGTCGTTATGTATATGGTCATTTTGTAATGTCTTTTTTTAAGGTTATGTGCAGTTCAAGATTGCTGTCGTTCAGGAAGTTAATGACCACATCCCCTGTTGAGGTTGTGAGCTACAAATCCCCAGAGCAGGCAACACTTACGCTGGAATTCATACAAAAGTAAGCAACGCACATGTTATAAAAAGTGTATAAAGCATTTGGTTGTGTTGCTGTTTATTTAGTTGAAAATAATGAAGTATGTTGTAAGACATAGTTGATCTGACAAGCTCATATGACAGATGCAAATGGAGACTATTGGAAATGTAAGATAAGCAATGTATAAACAATTGTTTGAATTGGAAAGTATTATGGTTTGCAGTTTTTTTTTTTTTTTTTTTTTTTTTTTTTTGTTTATTATGTTTTTGCAGATTTAATGAACTTAAAATACTGTATGACTGCTTTTTTCACCCCAACCTGCATGTTACTCTGTAGTTCAGTTTCATTAAGTTCATTTTTTGTCATATCTATTTCTTTTAGAATTTTCCTATGAAGAAATCCTGAACGAGGGGGTTGAGATGAAGGCAACCAAGTGGCTGTGTATTCTGCCCTACAAAGGCAAAAGACCTTAACTCGCTAGAGTGTAAAAATGAGAAAATTGACTTTCAAGTTTTTTTATTTGTCCAGCCAAATTAATTATAGGTAGGACACTGGAAATTTGGCAATTAGATGTTTTAGCAATGAAAATTATCTACATTAAAAAATTGTGAGCTCAAACTTGATTTTTACCCCTATTTCGAAGTTAGCGTACTCTGCCTTTGCATGTGTCTGCAAAAAGTGAGAAGTCACACCAAGGCAAAATGCGGTAACTTGTACCACTAGAGGGAGCCTGAAAACCACTACTGGTACTTGTACCACAGTTTGCTATGCTCAGTAACGTAAGAGAACGCTAGACATAGCATAATAGTTTTTATATTGACTTGAATGAAATAGCCTAACCTAAAAGAACGACTTGTGGATTGATGTGAATGCCAGCAAGCAGGAATGGCCAGAATGCTTGTGGACTGATTTTATCGGGTTACAAGAAAAGGTAGGATATAGATTTAATTGCAAACTGTTCATAGCCTACTGATTTTATAATTGATTGTGCTACATGCTACGGCATTCGATTCCACACACGTCCAACTAGCACTGACAGCCTGCTGAATAATCTGCATTATAAAAAGTAAAAAAAAAAAAAAAAAAATCTTTAAAGATTATTCACATTTACATATTGTTGCCAAAATATCTCTGTACAGTGCGTTATTATATGGAGCTGTCTGGCCGCTCGCTATCTATCCAATTCGTTTGTCTAATGCTTCAGTCACAGATCAGATGTATGAAAGTATGCAAGTTACACTGTAATTAAAATGTGGCAGACTTTAATGGACAGTAAAACAAAGGTAAAACACCATAGAACTCTGAGTCAGCATTGTAACTTTATACTGATTCATGGCTAAACAAAGGCAGAACGCCCTAACTCAATTTGAATGTTCCAAACAAAGTCAAAGAGGGGTAACTGGTGATATAAGGTGCTCTGCCTTGGTTTCTCCAGTGGTTTTTGAAGTTAAGGTTAAGACAATTCATTATTTTCTCAGAAAAAACAACTAAATTGACTCAAGATACCTATACACATGATAAAGGATGTCTTGAATGTCCCAAAAATATCAATAACTCATTTTTGACCAAAATCCAAGTTAAGGTCTTTTGCCTTTGCAGGGCAGTATTCCTCCAAGACTCTTGCATAAACAGTTTAAAAAATCCATGTAATATTTGAGCTTTTTTAAAATCTCAAAATGGCACTTGGTTTAAACATGCAGGTAAAAGGGAAATAATACATCCCTAATAATGAATTACATCACTTTAATGATATTTCAGTTATAATAAATTGCATAACTTCAAAAATTTGTTGTCAAGCCACTGGAGTCACATACTTTATTTGATGTTTTTATACTTTTCTGGACCTTGAAAGTGGTAGTTGCGCAGATTATCAATAGAGGGACAGAAAGTCCCTCAAATACTCAATCAAAGCAATTCACTTAACAATGTGTCAAACACCGAAAAATGCCTGTATCATAAAAACAATTTAGCTTTAAATGGCAACAGACAGAATTAAAAAAAAAAAAAAAAAAACTTGAGCACTCATACAATACTGGTGTTGCACTAACTAGTGGTCACAAAATTTATTGTTTAGAGGGAAAAAATGTTCACACAAAAATGTGAATTCTGTCAATTACTCACCCTCATACCATTCCAAACCCATAAGACTTTCATCCATCTTTAGAACACAAATAAAGAGATTTTTAATTAAATTTAGGTACTTTCTGTCTCTCTGTTGATAATCTAACTAACTACCACTTTCAAGGTCCAGAAAAGTATAAAAACATCAATAAAGTATGTGACTCCAGTGGCTTGACAACAAACTTTTGAAGTTATGCAATTTATTATAACTGAAATATCATTAAAGTGATGCCATTTATTATAAAGGATCTATTATTTCCCTTTTATCTGAATGTTTAATCCAAGTGCCATTTTGAGATTTAAAAAAAAAAAACTACAATATTACATGGATTTTTGAAATTGTTCATGCAAGAGTCTTGGAGGAATGCACAGCCACTTTGTTGCCTTCATCTCAACCCTCGTTCAGGATTTCTTCACAGGAAAATTCTATAAGAAATAGATATGAAAAAAAATGAAATTAATGAAACTGAACTACAGAGTAAAATGCAGGTTGCATTTTAGTGGAAAAGCAGTCATACAGTATTTTAAGTTCATTACATCAACTGCAATCCATAATACTTTCCAATTCAAACAAATGTTTGTACATTACTTAAACTACATTTCCAATATACTGTAAAAATTTCCTGTAAATTTTACAGTAAAATACTGGTAGCAGGGTTACCAGTCAGTTACTGTAACTTTTACAGCAGCACTGCTGTAATTTAATTTACAGCATTATCCTGTGTTTCCTGATTATAGCAAATAACTGTATTTGTATGGTCATAATTAAATGGTTCTAAATACCACAAAGACAGTGCTGAACAACTTCATGAACAGTCCAACATGGCCAAACAACAAGGTCCCAAGTGAATCCAACAAAACTTCTGATCAAAAAAGGAAAACAGTTCAGCTCCAGACGCTGTCCCATTCCAAGATGCAAAGAGTGGCTAAAAATATTGAAAAAGAACAAAGAGGAAAATACATTAGATATTGTTTTACAAAACAATGATACGGTCAGATACAGACAGAGGGATGACAGATACAGTCAAAGACAGACAGAGTGATGATTGTTACAGTTAGATACAGATAAACTGCCATTAAAATGTTTGGGAGATCAGTATGATTTTTAATGTTCTTTAAAAAAAAAAAAAAAAGTGTCATATGCTCATCAAGCCTGCATTTATTTAAACAAAAATACAGGAAAAAACAAACAGTAATATTGTGAAATATTATTACAATTTAAAATAAGTTTTCTATTTTACTATACTTTAAAATAGAATTTATTTCTGTGATGCAACGCTGAATTTTCAGAATAATTACACCAAGGTTACATGATCTGTCAGAGATTTAAGACAGCCAGGTTAAGAGTAACAATCGAATTGATCTTCGACCAATAAAAAATGTACATAATACAGAGAAACAAATGATAAAACTTGGCCTACTGAATATCAGGTCCCTTTCTACAAAAGCGCTTTTTGGAAATGATATGATCATAGATCATAACCTAGATGTGCTCTGTTTGACAGAAACCTGGCTTAAACCAGAAGATTACGTTATCTTAAATGAGTCTACCCCTCATGATTACTGTTATAAACATGAGCCACATCTAAAAGGTCAAGGGGGAGGTGTTTCTACAATTTATAGCAATATTTTCAGTGTTTCTCAGAGAGCGGGCTTCAAGTATAACTTGTTTGAAGTAATGGTGCTTCATATAACATTATCCAGAGAAAGTGTTAATGATAAATACCCCATGACGTTTGTACTTGCTACTGTATACAGGCCACCAGGGCACCATACAGACTTTCTTAAAGAATTCACTGATTTTCTATCTGAATTTTGATAATTTCCATGTTGATAATGAAAACGATGCACTGGGAGCAGCATTTATAGACATTCTGAACTCTATCGGAGTTAGACAAGACATGTCAGGTCCCACTCATTGTTGAAATCATACTCTAGACTTAATACTGTCACGTGGAATTGATGCTAATGTCGTTGAAATTCTGCAGCAAAGTGATGATATCTCAGATCATTATCTAGTCTCTTGACTCCAAATAACGAAAACTGTCAATTCAGCTTCTTATTACAAGTATGGTAGAACCATCACTTCTCTTACAAAAGTTTGCTTTCTGAGTAATCATCCTGACTTATCTGAATTCCTCAGCATGTCCAATAGCTCAGAAAAACTTGATGATGTAACTGAAACTGCTGACTCTCTCTTTTCTAGGAGTCTAGATACGGTCACTCCTCTGCGTCTAAGGAAGATTAAGGAAAACAGTCCGACCACGTGGTATAACGAGCACACTTGCGCTCTAAAGAGAGCAGCCCGGTAAATGGAGCGCAGAACTAGAGGTTTGTCATACTGCCTGGCGTGAATGTACCCTATCCTATAGAAAAGCATTAAAAACTGCAAGATCTGATTACTTTTCGGCTCTTTTAGAAGAAAACAAACATAACCCTAGGTATTTATTCAATACAGTGGCTAAGTTAACAAAAAATAAAGAACCAACGGGCATTGACTGTGCCCCTCAACATAGCAGTAATGACTTTATGAACTACTTTACTTCCAAGATCGATACTATCAGAGACAAAATTGTTACCATGCAGCCGTCAGTTACAGTATCGCATCAGATGCGCTATAGATCTCCTGGAGAACAATTCCACTCATTCTCTACTATAGGAGAGGAAGAATTGTATACTTGTTAAGTCATCTAAACCAACAACTTGTATGCTAGACCCTATTTCATCTAGGCTACTAAAAGACTTGCTTCCAGATGTCACAGGTCCTCTTCTTAATATTATTAATTCATCACTGTCATTAGTATATGTCCCCAAAAGTTTCAAACTGGCTAGTATTAAGCCTCTCATTAAAAAAACACAACTTGACCCCAACAAATTAATTCATTACAGACCAATCTCGAATCTCCCTTTTCTGTCAAAGATATTAGAAAACGTAGTCCTCACAATTCCTCACAATTATCTTCTTTCCTACAGAAAAATGATATCTGCGAGGATTTCCAGTCTTTTAGACCGTATCATAGTACTGAGACTGCTCTTATTGGAGTTACAAATGATCTGCTCTTGTCATCCGATCATGGTTGTATCTCTCTGTTACTGGATCTTAGTGCTGCGTTCGATACTGTTGACCACAACATTCTCTTGAACAGACTTGAAAATTATGTTGGCATTAGTGGTAGTGCATTGGCATGGTTCAAATCACATCTCTAGCATTTGCAAAACTGTTTTTTTCCATCTCAAAAATCTAAATTATGACCTATGCTCTCAATGTCAAATGCTGAAACGTTAATTAATGCGTTTATGACCTCAAGTTTAGATTATTGTAATGCTTTACTGGGTGGTTGTTCTGCACGCTTAATAAACAAACTCCAGCTGGTCCAAAATGCAGCAGCTAGAGTTCTTACTAGAACCAGAAAGTATGACCATATTAGCCCGGTTATGTCAACACTGCACTGGCTCCCTATTATACATTGTATAGATTTTAAAATCTTGCTAATTACTTATAAAGCCCTAAATGGTTTAGCTCCTCAGTACCTGAGCGAGTGTAGCAGTTTTACTCTGGTTGTGGGTTTATTCAATAAAGACGATGTTGACTATGTAGGTTTTCTTTATTCTGCAGAAGCACAGAGCACAAATTAATTCTCTGTCATCAGTGAATGAGGGTTCAAGTTCTTCAACCTCAATCAGCAGGAAGTTAGCTTGAAGCAGCAAGTTCCTGTGAACAGTTTTTTCCTGTGAAGTGTGGGTGTTACAGATGCGGTATGTGTGACATTGAGGGTTTAGCGCAACAACGATATAAGGTGTGGACTCCCATTTGTCTGCTAGTTTTCTCTGTCCACGTTCTTTTTTGTTCGCCAGCAAAACCTGGTCACCAATTTCAATTCTACATCCTCTTGTCGTCTAGTTATACAGGTCCGCTTGCCGCCTTTGACTGGCTTCAGCATTCTTTTTAGCAAGAATCAAACCTTGTAAGTCATCGCTCAGACGTCTCATATATGTATCATAGTCAGTGATAGCACTGTCTCTTTCTATACTGCAGAACATTACATCCATCGGGAGATTGGAAATTCTGCCGTACATCAGATAGAATGGCGCTGTAGTGGACAGCAAATTCCAGGGCCCAGTTTATGGCAAGGGGGCCCCTCCCTGACCACCACAGTGGACAGAGGTTTGCTACATTTTGATTGGATCTTGGTGAACTAACATAAACAAACTGTCCAACGCCATCAGATAAAGATGCCAGGACAACAGCCAGACATCTCTTAGAGCACAAGAAGAAGACCTTTGGTACAAAGCCCGCGAAGGACAGAACTTCCTATTGGTCAAAATGCAGTTTGTGCCCTTCACCCACCTTGAGACTGATTCCTAATGGTTTGGCCTGTGACCGACCATAAAAATTCCTTCCAGCAGTGGGTGAAACAAAGAGAGATCATGGAGATCCATCCAAATCTATTCATAACTGTTTTCAAACCTTAAAATTGATGCACACTACAACACACACATCTTATACTTATTCAGAGAAATAAGTATTCCTTGTGACAGCAACGTGTAGGGCAACACCTTACACAAATTTAGCTGTTAATGGACAAATGAATGCATGCACGACAGTTCAATCTTTTCCCCATTATGTTTGGACTTAATGTGTTCGTAACATTGCCAAATGCATTCTGGTTATGGTTTGGAAAGTGATAAATGCACCGGTAAAACTTTAGTGACACTTTTCTAGTTTTGTGTTTGGACTATGCAAATAAATTCCCCAGGAGGAAAGAAGGGTGGGCCATCATGTGTCCCCCCATTCTGATGGAACAGCACGGAACAATCACAGCACGGAAATGGAGAAGTGCCAAATTGCAATCTCCTCCTCATCAGAAAGGGATAAAGGTACCCTTCCAAAAGACACTCCTTGTTCTGAGTCTCCGGCACGTCCAGGGGACGTTAACAGAAACACCAACAGAGCAAGACAGTTCTGAGTCTCCGGCATGTCTAAGAGACACAAACAGAGCACCAAAGTTCTGAGTCTCCCGTTCAGAGAGACAGTAACCGATACACAGTTCTGAGTCTGAGTCTTGTAAAAGAAAGGACACTACCAGAACAACCTTTGTTCTGAGTCTGCGGCTGGTCGAGGAAACACACCAGTTCTGAGTCTGCCGTCTGTTAAGGGAAGAGACTGCAACAGGACAACCAACGTTCTGAGTCTCTGGCCTGCAAAGGTGAGACAACAACAGATACCAAGTCCAAGTCTCCAGCTTTTGAGGCAGCAACAGATACGACCACGTTCTGTGCTTCTAGCCTGCGAGGAAAGAGATAATCTACGTTCAGAGTCTTCGTCCAGCGAGACAACAATTGATGCAGCATCCTGAGTCTCCATCCTAGAGAGACAAAGCGGATTGACCAAGTTCTGAGTCTCTAGCCCAGAGAGGCAGAAGACACACAGACATTTGCAACAAGGTTAAGCTCCGGCGAGCAAACCTTCACTTCAGGTACTTTTGCTTGCGTGTTCCAAGCTAAGGACCTTCAGCACCTACTCCAGGGCCACATCTGCGTGTTCCAGATCTTAGGACCCTTGGTGCTCCAGGAGATCAGCATCCTACAGCGCTTCATCTTCAAGGCTGTCGAAACGGATTCTTGCTCCTTTCCCCACTGTACTGCCACCAGCGCAACCAGTGGAAGAAGTCGCCGCCACCGGACTGCTCACTCAACCACAGCGAACGTAAATATCACTTCCAAACCTCTTCCAGAGACCTTGGCATTGTTGTATATTGTCAGTATATGATTTTCTAAGTTACATTAGGTATTACATAGCTGATTGCAGTTGATAACAAATCACACATATTTGTTTGATGCATAGTAAGGTTATTCACCTTATTTGTTTCAGAGTAGCAACAGTTTATCTTTCCCGATAACGTAGCTCTGATATAGCAACTCCCAACATAATCACTTGCTTTTTATGCATCTTATGCACTTTATTCCTTCTTCATTCATGGTATTCATTTAGTAGTTGTTGATTACTCTTGTCTATCTTGTTAATAAAATTTATTTTATTACAACTTGTGTCTTCCTTGTGTTGATAATACAGAAGAGGTTCTACAAGTTAGAGATCCCACCAATCTTTGTTATGTGATGTACTCATAACCACACATTAATTGACACGTGATCCAAGAGTCATAACGTCAGCTGTGACATGAGTACCCATCACTACCGTATTTCACCTCCCTAGGTTGGCGAAAGCTAAATTCACTGCCTTAATTGGCATCCCTAGGTTGGCGAAAGCGAAATTTATTACAGCACATAGCCCGTCGATTTGTGGGCTGTGCAATTATAAGCAAAGGCCAAAGTTTGCAACATCTGTGGCCACTTTTGCTTGCTCCTTGGTGGCAACGTCCTGATCATGTTACCCAGTGTTCTGTTAAATCGTTCAACATGACCATTGCCTATTGGGTGATATGCGGTCGTTCTGGACTTCCTCACACCAGCAACTTCCAGGAGTTTGCGAATCAGTTGGCTCTCAAGGTTGGCACCTTGATCCGAATGGATCCTTTCTGGGAAGCCAAAAACACAGAAAAACTTGTCCCGTAGTACCTTTACCACTTGTTTAGCAGATTGGTCTCTGCAAGGGAAAGCACAGGCCATTTTAGAAAAATGGTCAGTTATGACCAGGACGTCCACGCTGCGACCACTTGAATTCTCTGCAGACCAAAAATCTATGCAGACTAATTCCAGTGGGCATGATGTTTTAATGCTTTCCAGAGGTGCTCTTCTTTCGGGTTCAGGCGTTTTGCTTACACCGCTTGCAGCATTTAACATGTTCATGGACATCCCACTCTAAACTGATCCAGAAGAACCTCTGTCGCGCAAGGGATAGGGTCCTACCCTGACCTTGATGCCCAGCTTCGTTGTGAATCCCCTGAAGAACCTGGGTCACAAGAGAAGCCGGAACAATGTACTGCCATCTCTTCTTTCCCATCAGGACATGTTTAGACACCCTGTACAATACTCCGTCAAGCATCTTGAGCTTCTCCCACTGTTTCAGGGTTTTGAGCACCTCAAATGTCTCTCCGGCTCTTTCCCGCCTGGATGGCCTCTTCCCTCTACTCACATAGAATAGAACTCTTGACAGTACCTTGTCATCTTGCTGCCTCTGTTGCAACTCACTCAGTGAGAACACTGGCAGTGGACTGGGACCTGGAGACAACAACTGGTGGATATCCTGAGTGAGCCACTGGACTGCTCTATCAGCCGTGCCTATCTCCCACTGTGTGTGAACATCAAGGATGGCTGACACTTCAGCACAAGTAAGCGAAGAGTGCTCTGATTCCTCACAGGGGACATGCGCAACATTACAGACGTCTGCACTTGAAGGGTCTCTTCTTGAACTTTTTCTGCCTCTCTCAACAGAATACTGTTTGGCTCAGACATCAGTCTTTGACCAACACTCTGATGGATGAAAGGATTATCTGCTTAAAGCGTCAGCAACAACATTTCTGCTGCTGGGTATGTACTGAATGTTAAAGCTATAGGGGGCCAGCTTAGACACCCACCTTAGCTTAGACATCCACCTCTCAGCTTAGACACTCACCAACAGACTCTAACAGGGCCGACTTTAACTTCTGGAATGCTTCACTATGCTCTTGCTTCCAATCACCAGCGTTCAGCTTCTTAAAATTTACATCACCTCTTAGAGAGACTTTCTTCCCGTTTGCTGCAGCTGTTAGGTTGAACAAAGGCTTTGCAACACTGGAACAGTTCAGGATAAACTTCTGATAATATGTCACCATCCCCAGAAATTACTTGATTTTTTCTGCGAGGGTGTCACTCCATCAGGCATCATAAGGTCTGCTTCGGATACAGCTGATATGGCACTGACCTTATCAGGATCCGTTGCCACTCCAGTCTCGTCAATAATGTGGCTGAGGAATTTCACGCTCCTCCTGAGACAGTGGCATTTCTTAGGGGCCAAGTTCAGTCCATGTGCTCTTAGCCTAGTAAACACAAGTTCGAGACGTTTAATGGCTTCCTCTTCATTGGGAGCATACACCAGGAGATCATCGAGATAACAGAGCAGCGTGAGGAAATTCTGATCCCCAAAGATGTTAATCATGAGTCGCATAAAGCTGGTTGGACTGTTACAGAGCACTTGTGGCAGACTATTGAATTTATACAGGCCCATGGGAGTCGTAAAGGTAGTGAACTTCCTGTCTTCCTCAGACACAACGATGTTATAAAACCCGGAGGTCAAGTCCATTGCACTGAAGACGGCATTGCATCCCAAAGCTGCTAAGCAGTCTGCCTGATGAGGCATCTTTAACAGTCCGAGGTTTCAGCCAACGGTAGTCCACACACACCCTAAGTTTCCCAGTCTTCTTCCATACTAGCACAAGTGGTGAAATCCACTTACTATAAGACTTGCGTATAATCTCCTGTTCCTCCATCTCTGAGAGCACACTCCTCAGCTTTTGATACTGTGCAGGAGGAACATGGTGGTACGGAAGCCTGAAAGGTGGATCATCTGATAAATGAATATGATGGACAAACCCCTAGGCCTTCCCACAATCCAACTTATGCTTTGAAAATACATCCTTATGCCTCTTAATGAGCTGCACCAGCTGACTCTTCCAATAAAAGGACACTTCACATGAGTCAACATCTGGATCACCAAGATTAAGGTCCTGCAAGCTTTCATGAAGTTTGACGACAGGGCAACTTTCCTCATCACTGACAATGCCTCCAACAGTGCTCTGGCTCTGCACACTCACCATCTCATTAGTGTTGTGATCAGATTGTGCACCAAGGTCCTCCACCGCCACAGAAGGAAAGACATTGGCTATTTTGGAGATCCTTTTCAGTGTTATGGGCTTATCAAGAGGATTCATTATCCTAACTGGGACCCATCCATCACCAGACATGGAGACTATAACTCTTCCCACCATGATGTTTTTCTTGTGGGTCTGTGCCCCAAAAATGAACTAACCTCAGAGAATGTCAGAGAAGTATGATGAGGTGAAACCAAAAATTCAATATTATCAGTCTGCAGAAATGTCTCTCTTCCCGTTATGGCTACTGGAACAACGGTGAGACTGATTCCTCAGCCTCTACGTTCAACAATCAGTTTGTCAGTCTGCAGAGAAGTCTCTTGTCGCTTTACAGTCTCTTCTCCTGTTACAGCTACTGGAACAATGGTGAAACTGATTCCTCAACCTCCATGTTCAGCACTCAGACATCACGAACACGTACAACTCCGGCAGTCGGCTGTGGGTGATCCAGTTGATCCAGTAGGTCACGGCACCATTTTTATGTAGCAGTTTTAATCTGGTTGTGGTTTTATTCAATAAAGACTACGTTGACGATGGAGGTCTCAGGTTTTTTTTATTCTGCAGAAACACAGAGCAAATTAATTCTTTGGACACACGTCTCTCCCCTTCACTCAGGCTCTCGTTAGCAGAGCAAGAGAGAATACATCTGACCCCGTCAGTGGCAAATTTGATTCTAAAGATGCAATGTACTCACAGTAATAATTACAAAACTTAAGACAACAAAATAAAATATAAAAATGAACCACAGAATAAAGTAGCCAGGAAAATACAAATCACTGTTATATAGCATAGCAGGTATTATATTGTGTTTAGATGTTCTATAAGAATATAATTTTGTCACTGCTTACTCATACCAGTGAGCAATAAGATAAGAAATTTTACACAAATAACCAAACATTCCAATATCAATGTATCAAATATCAAAACAAATGTGTCAAAGAAAAGTGCAAATAAAATGTATCAAAATATACAATATGATGTCACTTTTGCAGACAGACCTCATTTTTTATATCAAACTCATATAAAGTTGATTTTAAACACATTTTGAACATTTCTCAAAATACAGTAACGATACAGCATACCTGCAGAAACACAGAGCACAAATGAATTCTTTGGAGACATGTCTCTCCCCTTCACTCTGCTCAGACAGAAAGGAAAAAACTTGCTATACCAGTCAGTCACAGTAAAGCATCCAAAATGCGATCATTTACATTCATTTTCATGACATCACAGCCTTACATTACTATTAGACATTCTGTATCTCGTGAAATAACATAATGAACTCATTTAGTGTACTTTAAACATTCTTACCAGGCTCTCGTTAGCAGAGCGAGAGAGAATACATCTGACCCCGTCAGCGGCAAATTTAATTCTAAAGAGGTATCATAATACGTGCTCCTCATAACACAAAATTCTGCATATATGGTTCCGTGTAGAATAAATGATGTCCATTGTACCTTATAACTCAGACAACAATGAATATAAAACACAAAAGAAATAAGTTTTGATGAAGTTCACTTCACATTCAACATTTTATAATTATTAGCCCAGCTGCACAAGCTCTTATCACATTATAGTCCCTCACGTCTACTGTGTTCTCAAAACTCTGGCAATTTGATAATACCAAGAATATCAAAATCAACCGCGGGCAGCAGATCATTTTCTTATCTAGCGCCCAAACTCTGGAACAATCTACCCAACACTGTTCGGGACGCAGACACACTCAGTTTAAATCTAGATTAAACACCCATCTCTTTAACCTTGCTTACACATAACACATCAACATATTTCTATAATTCAAATCCGTTAAAGGATTGTTAGGCTGCATTAATTAGGTCAACCGTAACTGGGAACACTTCCCGTAACACCAGATGCATCGTAAGAAGAATGGCACCTACGCTAATATTAGTCTGTTTCTTTCTTATTCCGAGGTCACATTAACCACCAGATCCAGCCTGTATCCAGATCAGATGGTCACTGCAGTCCCCCGGATCCAGTCCGTTCCCAGCCCAGACGGTGGATCAGCACCTAGAGACGACCTCTACAGCCCTGAATGTCAGCGGAGACCCCGTCAACTAGATGAGCCCCAGAGACGGATCCCCAGTGAAGACCTCGTCACCTAGACGGCCATTCTGTCACCAATGGAGTTTTGGTTCCTTGCCGCTGTCGCCTCTGGCTTGCTTAGTTGGGGACACTTTTTCTTCAAACGATATTGTATACTATTTGAACTGAATTGAGCTAGATGACATAATTGAATCCAATGATGAACTGCCTTTACCTGAAAATTTAATGTTTACTGCTGCCCTTTTGCATTATTGATGCACTATTTCCTATTTAATACTGTACAGCCGCTTTTTCACAATTGTGTATTGTTAAAATCGGTATTTAAATAATCTTGACTTGACTTGACTTGAGATCATTCTCATTTATTATCAGTTGTCAATGTTGTCAATGTTATTGTCATTGTTGTCAATGTATGTTTTGGAGCCTGTGATACGTTTTCAGGATTCTTTGAATAAGTTCAAAAGAACAGCAGTTATTTAAAATTAGAAATCTAATCTAACAATATAAGTCTTTAAAATCACTTTCAATTTAACACATGCTTGTTGGATAAAAGTAAAAAAAAAAAAAAAAAAAAGAAAGAAAGAAAGAAAAAAAAAAGCATTTTTTTAATCCATGAAAGAATCCTGAAAAAAGTATTACAGGTTCCAAAAAATAATTAAATAAAATAAGCAGCACAACTGTGTTAAGCAGTTTCTAAAATTAATAATAAATCATCAGCATATTACAATGATTTCTAAAGGATCATGTTACACTGGAGAAATGAGAAGACTACAGTAATGATACTAAAAAATGCAGAAATAAATTACATTTTAAAGTATATTAAAATAGAAAAAAAAAATAATTATTTTAAATTGTAATATTTTTAAATATTTGTTCTGTATTTTTGATCAATTAAATGCAGCCTTGATGAGCAGAAGAGACATATTTCATAAGAAACATAAAAAATTTTACTAATTCCAAACTTTTGAATGGCAGTGTAGATAATAAAAGAATATAATAAAAGGGGATCTTGGTGTGTGTGTGTGTGTATGTGTACTTACTTTTAAGAAATTCTGCTGAAAATCCTTCACTTTGCAAAGAAGAATGGTGTGATGGAAATTTTATTTAATGGCCTTAGAATATTTTGGTGTGTTCAACATAAACTTGTTTAGAAAAGTGCAGTCTAAGTGATGCTCAAATCAAAGACCACGTCTCCATGAATAAATAATCTATACTTACCCAAAAAGGTACCATAAGTAATTTTTTTTACATAACAAAAGTAATTTTCTGTGATTTAAACAACATGAGAGTTTTGGAGTATGAAAAATGCAAGAATGAAATTTAATCTTTGGTCAAGTTTGTTGCCTTATGTGTGCCGTCTTCACAACTATCTGCAATTTACCATAATTGAGCAATGTGAAATTCAACTGAATGTAGCACAGCATAAAAGACACAGAGTCTGATGGTGAAGAAAGTTTGAATTATAATTAAAAAAAAATACTGTTGACTTGTATTTTTAGCCATACCAGTAACGTTAGATGACAAAGATTTGGATTTTAGCTAGTCAACTTTGCTGAGTTTACCTTACCTGTGATGGTTCAAAGAGGGCAGGCCATCTCTCTAAAAGATTTGCGACATTTCTGTTTTAAGGCTACTTTGGCTTTAATTTTAACAATAATATTACTTTTAATCGTTAGTTAGCGTTAAACTTAAACTAATATTTGACATTAAACGGTAAGGTAAAAGTCCTAGACAAAACGCATTAACATTAGTACTATGCTAGTTTAAGGTTAACGCTAACTAACGATTAAAAGTGGTATAATTGGTAAAATTAAAGCCAAAGTAGCCTAAAAACACACAGTAGGCATGACTACAGCACTTAATTTTTATATTAACAACACGATCTCAACCACCGTTGTCTGCCGATCGTTGCCTACAAGACCACACTGCTTGTGCAGCCAACTTAGCTTGTGATGTGTGCAGGATAGCTAATACAATTTGCAAACCTAACCTCAGCCTCTCTAGTGGTGTAAGCGATTTCGCATGACTTTACATCACAAATCATTTGGCTAAATTTGCTCAACTTACCGTATTAATCAGTCCCTGAAATTCAGATCCCCTGCAGCGAACAAACAGTTGAAGTGCAGAGGAAGATGCTGCATCTGCCTGGGAAAGTCTCCGCCAATGAAAAACTTATAATAATTTTAAAATATTTACGTTTGATGAACACACCTTCCACATCGACAGCTGCTCTAAAAAATATGTATGTCAACTCAATTTTATAACATTTCTTGTACACAACAAACACATAGAAATAACTACCCAAATAAATTGCAATAGTTTTATTTAAAATATATTGTTATATAAAAACTGATATATTTTAAGTAAAGAGGAAGTATATTGATACTTTTTAGTATAAAACAAATAACATGAACTAGATTACAACTATTTAAAGTATATAAAACCTACTTTGTGGATGTAGCACTTTTTACAGTGTAGTAATAGTAATACTACTTCCCCTCACATTACTCACATTAAAAAAAAAAAAAAAAAAAAAAAAAAATTGACTATTTGTGAGTGTCTATCTTTTCTGCATCTTGCAAAGAAGAACTTGCTTGCTTTCACATTACTTAAAAACATATATATATATATATATATATATATATACACATATATGTTGTGACTGATCTATCATTTTCCTTTCTTCAAAGAATTGCCAGGGAATTGCTGTGGTAAACCAGATTCAGTCCCTGAATTGAAGGGACCCTTGAAAAAAAAATACTTTTGAGTAATGAACTAATTGATTAGATACAATGGTGATCAAAATTGACAAAGGGGTATTTTGTCTCATGCGGTTCTCTGAGTGTTTCAGTTCTAGAAGAAACTAGAAAGCAGTTGGAGCAGTTGTCTTCAAAGAAGCAGATCGGATAGACTGGATGCTGTTCAATAAATGGGAGAGAGAGGCAGAGCAGCAAACAGAGCAACAGAAACAACGAAAAGACCTACCAACACAGTCTGCAGCTCTTAATGCTGTGCAAACCACACGGCAGAAACAAGATGAAGATGTGGCACACACAAGGCATACAGACTCCTGACCAATAAAACAACCCTAAATGCAGATGAGAAAGTAAAGGTCCCTTCTTCCCTAATCCAGAATGAGGAAAAGATTAAACCCGATGACACTGAGACAAAGACTGATGAGCAACCGGTCTTGCTGTGGAAAGAGATAAACAAATTTGCTTCGACACACAAGAAAACATT
Source organism: Labeo rohita (assembly GCF_022985175.1). Taxonomy (NCBI): domain Eukaryota; kingdom Metazoa; phylum Chordata; class Actinopteri; order Cypriniformes; family Cyprinidae; genus Labeo; species Labeo rohita. The sequence continues at coordinate 49,329 of NW_026129318.1, forward strand.
GGAACACATATTTACTTTATCCCTGCCTTTCAGACAGAAAGCATCACAGTCAGGAACACCAAGGAGAAAGATAACAACAAGATCCAAGCCCAGACCGGGGAGTTAAGAAACCCGCAACAACCGATGATCCAGTTTCCTGGAGAAGGAGGGCCCATCTGGGTGGAACAACCTTGGAACATATAGGAACTCCGAAATGTGGCTGTTGCACTTCCAGATCCAGAAAAAATGATGGAGCATTTTATCAGAACAGTGAAAAACTTCGATGGCACATACAGACCCACAACCCAAGACTAGGCAGCTATCATCAGCAACAAGCTGTCTTTGAAATGGACTGAAGTACGTGGAGCTGAAGATGATGCTTTCAACCCAAACACTATGAGAATGAATGCTGATGCAGGTCCAGAGTGAACTGACATTCCAGGATGGCAGACCACTTGGAATAGGATGATTGCCGGAATAGGATGATTGCCAGAATAAGCAATGTTCCTTATGTGTCCTAACTTGGGAGCAATCTCTAAAACAAAACAGCTAAAGGAGGTGATGGTGAGTGCTTAACATGCATGCCTAAAAACAGCTGTTGATGAAAGTGCTGGCCCTCCAGAGGGCCCTGATAACACAGGGACACTAAAACATCATTTTGTGAATGGACTCCTCCCTGATTTGCAAAAAGCAGTAAGACTGACTTGCATTAGCTGGGAAAAACAAACTATGGAGTTCAGCAGCAGGGCAGAGTTTGATGGTCTGGGAAAAGAAGAGATTACAACCATCGAGAAAACTGCCAGAGTGTGCCATCTTCAGGAGGCCATCAAGAGGCATTATATCAGTGGAAAACCATTGCCGATCACTGTCACAATTGTGGTGATTGGGCCAAGGACTGCCCATGAGAGAGTAAAAAAAACAACATGTCACACATGAACCTCCTCCTCCTTCCATTTAACAACCCTTGGTCTCCATCCTCAAGTGTGAGAGACCATGAACAGGATAAGGCGAGAGAGACTCAACCAAAAGAATTATTGCAAAAATCTGACAACCAAAGACACAACCCAAAAATGACTATTCAAGTTGAAGGACTTTCTTTACCTTCTTTTTGGTGGACACAAGTGCCACATTTTCTACGATCACTACAGAGACTGCTCTAAAAATTCCAAATTTAGCTTTTCTGGCAAAACCCAAACAACATGGGTTATCTGGCATACTATTGGTTGATAGTAACAAAAAAATGCTGAAACAAGTGAACCATTCTTTCCTGGTTTCAGAAACATGCAAATTATGCCAAACTGGTATTATAATTGGGCTTTAACTCTTTCTTTTGACCCATACTCTACTTATCAACAAATGTTGCTGCATTTAGAAAAAACACTTCATCTGCATTGTACCTTATGGTTTATAGGCCAGGATAGGAACAATGTATATGAGCATTCTAGACACTCTTTGGTCAAATGATAAATTTGATTTTGGCCAAAATACGGCACCTTTGAGGGTAACACCACTGACTCAACGCAGTTGAGGGTAACCATTTAGGTCACAGTATTCCTTTAGCAAAGAGGCTGAAGAGGGAATATCAAAAGTGCATGTGACATTAGTAAAAAAAAAAAAGGGACAGTCATACCCTGCCAAAATTCACCTGTGAACTCTCCTATTCTACTGGTGTGGAAGGCATCGGAGAAATGGAGATTTGTACAGGATTTGAAATTAGTAAATGGAACTATATAGCCGCAATCTCCAATTGTACCAAATCCTTCTATAACTTTGTCTGAATTGCTTAACAATGCTACATATCTCATTATATATACATCTCAGTCATTGATTTAGCAAATGCAAATTTCAGTACATCCAGATGATCTGATGCAGTGTTCTCCTAACAAAACCACCTGTGAAATCGATCTGTGCGGATTACTGGAGCTTTTAGCAGAAAATGGTCACAAATTAAAAAAAAAAAAAAAAACTACATCTAGTGCAGCAGGAAGTTAGGTACCTTGGTCACCTCATTTCAGAAAAAGGTCGTGCACTAGGATTTGAACAAATTGAAGCAGTTCAGAAAATTCTGAAATCTTTTTCTGAAAATTCTGAAAAATTACAAATTATGTCATTTCTGGGGGATATTGTAGGCCATGGATCCAAAACAATGCAAAAAATTTCAACTAACAGCAGCTTAGGTTTACCTGTTCAAAACCCTTTGAGCACTTTTTTTCAAAAAAAAAAAAAAAAAATTGGGGTTCATACCGGCAGTTCTAACACAGCCCCATAGAAATCGCCATCAGTCGATCGAGTATTACACCAAACGATTTGACACTGTTGTATGTGGAACACCACAGTGCCTTCGTTCGGTAGCGACCGCTGTTGAAGCTGTTTTTTTGCGAGTTCACACTTGGTGACATTTCACCCTTTAACTGTGTTTGTTCCACATGTACTGCCCCAGGATTTACAGTTGTGGCAGAGAAACTCTGCCAGAACTGTTACATTTGCACAACAAATAACATGGGAAGACGAAGTAAGCCACAAACTTACTCCGCTCACCCCACACCATAACTTCTTTTTCAGCACATCATGATGGACCTCATACAGTTTACACAATGCTAAAGTTATGAGTACTGTCCTGCAATTGTTGACATGTGGGTTGAGTGTTTCACTACATTTAAAAGCTGATGTTACAGTTGTAGCAAAAGCTTTAATAACAGAAGTTATCCCAAGGTGGGGGCTATCAGAAAGATTGCCCAGTGAAAATGGGACACATTTTGTAAATAAAATAAACACAGAATTGCAAACAGATTGAGAATAAATTTGAAAACCCACTGTGCATATCACCCAAACAGTAAAAAAGGCAAATCAGATTTTAAAAACCAAAAAAAAAAAAAAAAAAAATCATGGCAGAAACATGAATGGCATTTGTTTCAAACCCTCCCAATAGTCCTGATGGTCATGAGAGCCCATAAAGTCAACAAGATGGCCCTCAGCCCACATGAAATTCTTACAGATTGACTTACGAACTGTCTTACAGGTCGAGTGATGATCGAGTCTTCTCCCCAAGAGAGCTTTGCAGGCATCGATGGACAGTTGAGAAATTATATGATGTATTTGACTAAAGCTATCAGCTCTATCCACTCACAGGTGAAAGCTGCTTTACCGGTTGTAGTTGGAGAACACCGACAATACTACGAACCAGGAAAGCGGATCTGGGTTAGAGACTTCTGGAGGAAGACGTGGTACTGTCCAAGGTGGTTCCGGGCATATGAGATCATCCTAACAACCAACATTGCCATCAAGGTTGCTGAGCGTGATACCTGGATTCACGTGTCACATTGTAAATCTCATCAACTTCATGCCACATAAGCAGAGCCAAGGAACTTTCCCTGCTGAAAAATGGAGCTGTTGAGACATCTGTAGGGCTGCCTGGATGAACAGTGGGTCTGAGACTGACTGTGGGCCAGCAAAGTTTTCAAATTGAGTTTGACAATCATATTATCTAGGCCTACTACAAAAGAACAAGTGATTGAGTTGGATGGAGATATCTTAGATACTTGGAAAGAAGAAAGAACTGAAGATGATGTCAGATGATTTTAGAAAGAAACTGTAAGTAGAGGAAGAAGGAGGATCATTTATTCATTTTAAGAGATTACCACAGTAGAAAACATGAGAATGTGATCGTGTAAAATGATCAGAGGGGGGAATTGTGATGGAAATTTTATTTAATGGCCTTAGAATATGTTGAAAGGGTGTGTTCAACATAAACTTGTTTAGAAAAGTACAGTCTAAGTGATGCTCAAATCAAAGACCATGTCTCCATGATTAAATAATCTAAAAAGTGCCTAAACAGTAGAACTAAGTCATATGACAAACCAATGACCAGATCAGTGTAACCAATTACAGTGAAGAAGACTTGAGTGATATTGATTTTTACTCAACTACAAGGTATAAATGTACATGTATCTTTCTGTTCAGGGAGTCTCTCTTGGTTGTTGTCATCAGTGGGTTCCCGGCCGTGAATAAAACATTCCTGCAAAGAGCAACTAGGGAGTGGTGTCTGGTATATGCTGCGCAGCTGAGGAATAGGAGTACTAAAGACTCTACGCTCAAAAGACCACCACAAAGACAGTGATAGTGTTGGAAGACTATAAAGCCGTCCTCGGGCTGAAGTAACAGTGTACAGCTGAGAAGGGCGGTGAGAGTGTATAGATGCTGAAGACCTGCATGCCATGTGTGATTGAGGTAGTGATAGTAGCTTCTTGATGGGACACCGTCACCATACTTCAGGGAAGTATTGGATTATATTGTATTCAAGGAATTCTGGGAATTAGCTCGAGATACAGTATTTCTTTGGATTGTACTGCAAGTATTCGGGGAGTTCAGGGAATTAGCCCGAGATACTGTTTATTTAGTTGTTTGAGTTGTCTGTGGTGAAGTCAGATTAGCTTTGAGAATTTCCACGACAGTGGCAACTTGGGTTCACTTCAACCAGTTTCTTCTGTGCCATTTGCCCTGTGGTTTTAGATGGCACTTTTCCTTTTAACTTCTTTGTTCCTCTTAAATACCTACAAAACAGTCAGGAAACAGACAATATGTAATTCACATTGGTTTCAGCTTTTGAGACATCTGAATCATTCTCCCTTAAAAAATCGTCCCCCTTTTGGAGTTGAGAAAGATATTCTAACATATCTACATGTAAAATGCAGGTATTCAGATTCTTAGAATGCGACCATTACCTTTGAATGAAGTCTAAATCTCGGTCTGTCTCCTCCTGGTAAGCTTACTCCAGAGTGAATATATGCTGCGAACAGGTCAGACAAAAAGATGGGCTGGATTAACTCATTCTTTAAACCAAAGCTTATAAGTTATATATATATATATATATATATATATATATATATATATATATATATATATATATATCTTCTTATTTTAGTGGATAGAATAAGTACATTTTGGGTAAATTAATTTCAATTTAAGCCCCACATCCTCCCGAGTCGCGACTCATGATTCTCAACTTGTCTTGATACAAAGGACTCTCTTTTCGTTATTTTTTCCGCTTTTGCAAGTTAACTGTTTGGCTACATCAGAAACAAGTTTCTCAGGAATGAGGATAGTAGGAAACTGGCTCCGAACTTCAATGGCACATATCTTCAATTTCCCTCGTTTCACTCGCTTTCCTTCGTTTATAAATAGCTAATGCACAGTGCACTTTTTAGGTTCACTTTTAAATTAGCGGCAATTCGGCGTCAATTGCTTGAATTCCACTCAAGCAACAATAAAATACAACGTTAAACTCACTTATCCTATAAATGAATCATGGAACTTTTATTAACAAAACGAATAAAAATAGCTTACACCATGCTGTATGCTTAATATAAAATGACAAATAACTTTAATAGCTAGGCCTACATAAATTTTAAATAGCCTAGTATATTAAAACGGAAAATCGGTAAACACCATGGAACCAAATAAATATAAGAAACGTAGAACGTTTATTAGCAAAACGAATAAGAAAGAAATTACACAAAGTAAAAATCAGCAAACACTAGAACCAAATAAATAAGACACGAATGTTCAAAAAACCTTCGAAAAACACCATAGATAAATTACAAAAATCAACAGGCTTTTCAAACATTGCCAAACTTCTCGTCTGTCTCGCCTGACCTCACTCTGTTCTCCGATAAATAAAATCTGAAATCTGATCTGCAATGCGACTGTCATTCGGCACTCTGCATTAAGCAGCCGCGTTCAGTTTTATTTGTAGTGTATGTTCTCCAACTGAACTAAATAATATTTTGTTACTATAAAGAATCAAAACAACGGTCATGCGGTGCCGCGGTGGGCAAGTGACGTAACCGGCGTTGCAGTACACCGACTATGGCAGCAAGGCTATTCTCTGCATTAGCCTATTTTTTATTATTATTATTTTTTTACTCTTTGTACAGCAGTCATTGTTAATTCTAAATGTATTGAGTATGAAAAAATCTGCTGCTGGCTCCTCTGCCAGAGGGTGCCCCCCACGCATAAAAGTGAAACTCCACCTATGACACTGATCCTCCGTGAGCGGGATGACCGCGAGTTCCGAGCCTTTAGTAACGTCACATGTTTTATTTTGGCGCCCATGTTAACAGATGACTGCCTGTGCAAATTTGATTTACATTTTAAAAATAATGAGAAAGTGTGCTGAACAACACGACGTTCCCGTGAATCACAACTGTTGTCAGTGAAGCGTGTAATTTTTAATGTAGGAACCCAGAGACTTTCCACCTAAAGTCGCTATAAGGCCGGGGAATGTGTGAAATCCTCCCGCGACTGCGCTGCTTAAACCCGGTAAAAGTCTCCCTCGCGCCCCACGGACGGAGGATTCGTTAATCTGTGGTTACCGCGAATGTAGACACCTTAATATACTACTGCAGTTGCCAAAAAATGAGAAATAAAAACCGAAATAAGTCACTTACCACAGTTGTGAATTGTTCTTCTTGCCACTCCTGAATGTCGACCGTTGAAGAAAATCCCGCCTCTGTAGATTTGAAATTTACAGCATTATGCAATAGGTTTGCGTAAAACTACCACGATCTTGTCAGATCAACTGTGTCTTACAATATACTTAATTATTTTCGACTAAATAAACAGCAACACAACCAAATCCTTTATACACATTTCATAACATGCGCGTTGCTTACTTCTGTATGAATTCCAGTGTAAGTGTTGCCTATTATTGCCTAGTATTGCTCTGGGTATTTGTAGCTCACAACTGCAACAGGGGATGTGGTTATTAACTTCCTGAACGACAGCAATCTTGAACTGCCCATCACTTGGGTCTGAGGGTGTTTTAGGGCCCAACGCGCATGTTATAAAATGTGTATAAAGCATTTTGTTGTGTTGCTGTTTATTTAGTTGAAAATAATGAAGTATGTTGTAAGACATAGTTGCTCTTACAAGCTCATATGACAGTGTAGCGCCACGCCAGCAGAGGGAGCCCTTACCCATGGACTGACTGTTGTTGCTCCCTCTGCTGCATAGTTTTGTCTTTGTTTTTGCCACAGTTTTGTCTAGTTCTTTGCCATAGTTTTTGCCAAGTTTCACAGCCCTGTTCATTTGTCACTTTGGACTGCTCACTCTGTTTTTTTGACATTCTGCCTGTTTTGTGGATTACGCTATTGTTTTGCCCTGGATGTACTGCTTGTTTGGATATCGACCCTGCCTGTCTTGACTACGATCTGTTTAATAAAGTTCGCAAGTGGATCTTACACGCTTCCCACGAGTCCATGTTACAGACAGATGCAAATGGAGACTATTGGAAATGTAAGTTAAGCAATGTAGAAACAATTGTTTGAATTGGAAAGTATTATGGTTTTATGGTATTGATTGATTTAATGAACTTAAAATACTGTATGACTGCTTTTCCACCCCAACCTGCGTGTTACTCTGTAGTTTAGTTTCATTAATTTTATTTTTTGTCATATCTATTTCTTTTTAGAATTTTCCTGTGAAGAAATCCTGAAGGAGGGTTGAGATGAAGGCAACCACGTGGCTGTGCATTCCTCCAAGACTCTTGCATGAACAGTTTCAAAAAACATTTGAGCTTTTTTAAAATCTCAAAATGGCACTTGGATTGAACATGCAGATAAAAGGGAAATAATACATACCTTATAATGAATTACATCACTTTAATGATATTTCAGTTATAATAAATTGCATAACTTCAAAAATTTGTTGTCAAGCCACTGGAGTCACATACTTTATTGATGTTTTTATACCTTTCTGGACCCTGAAAGTGGTAGTTGCGTAGATTATCAGTAGTAGTACCCAGAAAGTACCCCAGAAAGTACCCAAAAAAATACCAAAAAATACACTATATATATATTACAAATACAGAAAATATATATATATTTCTATATATTGAGTTTGCCTAACAAACGTGTGTGTACTGTGTGTAATTATTATGTATATATAAATGCACACAAATTAATGTATATATTTAACAGAAATATGTCATTTATGTACAAAATATTTGTATTTATATATAATATAAATGATATAAAATTTATAATAAATACACATACTTGTAAATATTTCTTAAATATATACACGAATGTGCTTGTATTTATATAAACATAATAATTACACACAGTACACACACATATACTAGGCAAACTCAAGCTTTTATTTTGTATGCGATTAATCGTTTGACAGCCCTAATATATATATATATATATATATATATATATATAAAGCAAATAAATTCAGCACAATATACGAATTGAACATAGTTTATTTTTACTTCATGTAAACATTCTTAAAAGTGCATTCAATGGCTTTTGTTTGCCTTAAATTGGTTAGGACAAAACAATATTATCAATCAAATACTCAATCAAATCAATTCACTTAACAATGTGTCAAACACCAAAAAATGCCTGTATCAGAAAAGACAGTTTAGATTTAAATAGCAACAGACATAATTAAAAAAAGAAAACATGAGCACTCGTACAATACTGGTGTTGCACTAAATAGTGGTCACAAAATTTAAACTTCAAACTGTAAAACAGTCAAGATTCAAAACTTTTTTTCTTATAAGAGAAAACAATATTGTTTTATTTCACACAAATATGTGAATTCTGTCAATTACTCACCCTCACCATTTTAAACCCATAAGACTTTCATTCATCTTTAGAACACAAATAAAGAGTATTTTTAAATGAAATTTAGGTACTTTCTGTCCTTCTATTGATAATCTGCGCAACTATCACACAAAGTCCAGAAAGGTATAAAAACATCAATAAAGTATGTGACTCCAGTGGCTTGACAACACATTTTTGAAGTTAAGCAATTTATTATAACTGAAATATCATTAAAGTGATGCAATTCATTATAAGGGATGTATTACTTCCCTTTTATCTGCATGTTTAATCCAAGTGTCAGATCAACTATGTCTTGCAATATACTTATTTTCAACTAAATAAACAGCAACAAAGAGTCTCTAATGGGTGCAGTTGGTTTTATTATCCTGCAACCAGCATAAGCACCATGAACACTAAAAGTAAACACACAAATAGCTGGTTAATAAGCCTTTGGCATAACACAAATTTACAAATAAAACCTCACATCTTTTACAGTGCATCATCGTGCATTTGTACATATTCCATGCACATTAAATAACCCTTAAAGCTATTCAAAACTAACAACACATAAACAATAATTTGATCTGTAAACACATTAAACTTTTCTGGTAAAAGATACACAACAAAACAAAATTCCAGAAAGAGTCAATGTAGAAATGTTATATCATTAAAGATTTTACATCTCTTAAACATGGAACCAAAAATACACACCTCGCTCCGCTCACCAAGGGTGCAAACTTTAAACTTACTGCTTCCTGATGTAGATGCTAGCTTTATGGTCTTTGGGCTAAACAGCACACAAATGTGGACATAAGGCAAAGCAACTTAAACAATGTTACAATAAACAGCACCAGAATTACACAACCTGAGTTTACTTACATATGTACTATCATCAAAACATTGCCAATAAGAAACATTACTTACACTGTATAAGAGATCTCCTCAGCTTGCTGTAGCCGCGTTCGCGTTCTGTTTGTGAGATAAACAAGCTTAGCCTGTTCCTCTCAGCGCGTCTTCTTCTGGGGTAAATACAAGGAGGATTATTCCTCTCAGCTCCTTCTTCCAAAAACGAAAGTATCCGACATAAACACGTTGCTGCTTTATTTACCAGTTGATGTGGACGGTCATGTCGCGCGTCTCTCACGTGGATGTTTGTAATATCAATAGCAGGAACAGCGTGGGCGTGACCTAATTAGAGGTAATGAGCTCCAAGGGGAAAAAGTACATCCCGTTGTTTTCATACGGATTACTTTAACACAGATTTGTGTTAAGACTCATTTAAAAGTAGACATTTCAAGGTTTCTATAGATATATCTCTCATGCTTGTGTGTCATGTATTCGCTGAGGTTTAGTACATTTTAGTGACGCATTTCAACTGAATATTCACGGAGACTGAGAAGTGTACACAAAAACAAGTAAACACTTTACAGATTCAGATGATGTATTACTTTTATGTATCCAATGAAAACTGAGGGAGCAATTTAAGTTCTTTTTCTGTCATCTGGAAAATATGCAATCGCTCCCGCTGGCGCCTTAGCCGACCCCAGGACGTCTTTGTCGCGTACGGCTCTGACACGGCAACCGGGGTAGATCGCGGCTTCGGCATGTGTTTCGACCCCCTGTACTGCACACGTCTGCGGCGTGTTACAGCTCTGAAGCGTCCACTCTAGTCAATGCTTGTGTTTATACCCGCCGTGCTGCGGCTCCTTGAAGCGGTTCTCCCCTACCCTCCCTCCAACAATTTGAATTTCCGTGGGCGGGATTTAATTTAATGATATTCTAATGCACCGCGTTGTGACGTCATTGCATGCGGAAAACAAAGGTTGTAGTCCAAAGGAGCCATTTGTTGTAGTTCTTGAAAAGGGATTTATTAAAAACGAAATATCTCCTTTTGGAGTGGACTTTGAGATTTGTAACTTTGTAGATCTTTTTTATGCCCCAAAATAAACACCACACACTGACTAAAGTTCAAAAAGTTTAGATTGTGCTTACAAGGTCACTCGCCAACAACGGTCATTTTGACATAGTCGTGTGCATTTGTCCATTAGAGTGTGAAAGATAACTCGATGAGCTAACGTACCTGCATGCTGACCTAGCTGAAGCGGCATTATGGCGCGGCTGCCGCGCATCGGATGCCTGTGTTTACACAGTCGCTTCACAGACAGCTTGCCAGTATAACGTTACCGAATTAATTTTTGTTTTTGGTTTTATCATTCGTGTGTGTGTGTAAAACAAGACAATAAAAGATCTAAATTTACCTCATTTGGCAGAAAACAATATGCTAAGAATGTTGAATGCAACATCTCTGACGTTCATTTGCCAAACAAGCCAGACAGCAACTAAGTTAACGTTACATAAACAATTTATGTGACATTTAACAACATTTACCACGAAACATAAAAAAACGGGTTTCCCAAATTCAAAAGCCGACATTAAAATGAAACTCTCCGTGTCTTCTCTTCACTGTTTTCGCGCCGATAGGCAACCGAGAGGTTCTTGTTCCCACAATGCAAAGCATAATTCAAAAATATGGAAAAACACCTGTAAAAACCAAATAAGGAAAATTCCTTCAAATTATTACGGTATATTGTACTGTATTTTTACAGATTTTTTTTACAGTGTGGGCAAAAACCTGTGTAGGTCCACTGTGGCATTAAAGGGGTCATTAACTGAGAAACCAAAAGTCTCTTGATCTTTTGACATATAAGAGGTCACTGTACTATAAAAAAAACATCCTGTAAGTTTCAGACAAAGAGTGCGAATGAACAACATGACTACATGAGACAATGAAAGAGCTGTTGTATGTTAACTTTTTTTTTTTTTTTTTTTTTTTTTTTTTTTGCACATAGCACTGGTGCTACAGAGGTTGAACGTTTTAGCAGAGGACAAACAGTTGTAGCACAAGTTCAGTGTGGGTGACATGGCAAAAATATCATATCACAATTTTTTTCAGGAATATCACAATTCATGATTTTATCGTGATTCTTTGTCATGTTGGCTTTACTATTAAAAAAAGAAGGACATAAGCCTGTATCAGCTATGCAGTGTTATCGTGGCTGCTGTGTGTCACATGACAAGCATCATCACAAATCGTGGCCCCTCAAAAATCATGAGTGCATGACGCTGCTCCGGCTGCTGTCCCAGACTCTCTTGACTGGAAAAAAAGGGATATGTCTACAGTGTGAAGGTGTAGGTGTGAATGGACTCTATTTGAAACTATGCTAACTGATACCTTCTCAATTAGCTTTTTGTCTTTTTTATTTTAGATGCTGTTTTTGATATTGCTCTCATGATGTTGAGTGAACTGACCACAGGAGTTTAAAATGATCCAACCTGCAGCCGAAACGTAAACCATGCAGTGCTGTTTGTGGGACGCAGTGCGACTGCTGGACAGGACTTTTGGCTGGACAAAAACAGTTACAATCGGAACGATTTGTAATTATGAACTGACTAGGTTTGATAATATTTAAAGAAATGTACCTAACTCAAAGTGTTATGAAGGATTGCATGAACCAGTCCAGCAGAGGTCGCTAACGGGCTGCTATAACATACGACTTTAAAGACTAACACGTTAGAGGACAATTTAGTTCAAGCGAATTGATGGGCAGTAAGAGTTCGGTTTTGCTAGTTATTGTTGCTTTGGTGGATTTATGCGTGCAAAAAACAGTGAGTATATAACTGTTTGCAAGACTTTTGAGAACTGGATGTGGTAGGCTAGAGTTTTTTCTACAAAATGATGTGAAAATCATCTCGTTCAGTCGTTCACAGAAAACAGTATACTGTTGCAAGTTGTTCAAAGCTGTGAGGAGTTGGTTGGTTAGGCTTACTTCTGGCTGGCTGGCGCCAGGGTATCATGGGCAGATTTGTGACATGGTCTGGTTAGCCTGGGCCTCTTTGTGGAATTTGGCTCTTTGGTTTCAACAATGTTCTTATCGAATCTTCAATTTATCTGATTCACTCTGACACCTACAATCTTTAGCACTTTTAATTCCAAGCTGCTACATGACAAGTTGCTCTTTGCATGAACAAAGTTTTATTGACAACACCCAAGACAACCAAATAAACCCTCAACTGACAACAGAAAACATCCTGACAACAAATCTGAAATTCAGTCTAAGCTTTCATTTCTCTATCACTTGGGTCTAAGATCTTTAGTGTTCTATTACACCTGCTGCACAGAAGTAACCAGACAGACTCCAGACAATGCCTTTGAATATGCTTTAATAATGGCTGGGAGGACCTCACACCAATCACAAAGAATCCCCCAGCAATAAGGATACAACAGTTTATATAGGAAAAGTACATAGCAAAGGTATCAGCATGTCACATTACATCATTCTCTTCTAAAATATTTGGTTAACTTGTATGGTAAATCAGCTTGTTGCCCAAATAATGAGATTACTATTTTCAGACAGATGGCTTGTCCATATTTCATGATTGCAACACTACTACAGGTTAGAAGTTAAAAGAAGTTAGAATTTTCCTTCACATGCCATTCTCTCCCTTCTTACCTTATTAATGTGGCTAATTGAAAAATCCTTTAATACCTCATGTGAAACTGTTCGTTGTGATGTTGTGCTGAATAAAATCGAGTCATTTGTAAAATACTGAATAGAGGGAATGCATATTTCCTTTTACATTTTTTTTTCAACTGCATACAACATTTTTAATTTTTAAAACACTTTTGCAACACACAGCACACAATTCTTTATGTAACACACAAGAATCTAACAGGAAGTATCTTGATTTCCTTTTTTCAACACAACCTTTTAAAATGCCACACTAATTCATCAGTGCCTCACACTAAGCCCTCACGTGTGCAAACACTCATTGCTTTACTTAACACCAACCAATTACGGCTTTAGAATAAGACTATAAATAGGCCACAGGTCAAGTTATACAGTTTTTCTCAGTGGCTTTGGTGCATTTCTAATTTTGTATTTTCACCTATGTGCCCATATGTCTTTTTCTTTACTGTCACAATGACGTTTTAATGTGTCAGTGTAACTGTTAAGCTGTGAATCTAATTCAGTCTCTTTCAATCAGCATCCCAATAATGTGTAAATTTATACTCTTTAAATGGATAAATGGCATATATATGAAGTGCAGCCTTCTGCATTTCCATACAGTAACTGTCATTAAAAAAATAGTTTGTTTTCAATCTTGCTTTCGTGTTTACCATGGATTTTTCAACATCTCTCAGCCAATTACTTTTAATCTTGTACAGAAATATACATAGGAGCTCATGAAAGAAGAGCTTTAGGTTTTGAATAACTGTGTGTATATGATATATCCAAAAATATAATATTATGGCAAAGGTGTTTGCAACTTAAGACAAATGTTTGCTTTTGAGATGTTTTTGTGATATTTTGAATGCAGTGCTTCATTTTTCAAAAGATGTGAGTCATTTTGCATTTTGTGTGTGCAATTCTTGAATTTGTGTGTAAAGTTTTGAAAAAGAGAGGCAAAGTTTTGAAAATGTGTATAAGCAGTTGAAAAAAACTGTAAAGCTTTACAAGTCAAAAAAGAAAGAAAAATAAAAAATTACTTATAAATTCAATGTTATTATGATATATTTATAGATTTCAGCTACATAACCGGATAGATGGCTCTTGAGGCGATACCACACATGTTGTTCTGGTTTCTGGCCATACGGACGTAGCCTTTCTCCCCAAATGTGGTAGCCCAACTGTTAAAGCAAAAGAAAACAATCAGCATTTGTATTTTGCCCTCTAACTGTTTTGTTTAAAACAGATGTTCTTAGTTTATGATCTCACAATTTCACAATCAGTAAACCTGTACCTGTTTTTGACCAGCCAAAAAGTCCTGTCCAGCACGCCCACCATATCCCACAACCAGCACTGCATGGTTTGTCTTGTTGGTGCAGGATGGATCACGGTAAATTCCTGTGGACAGATGTAACATAATGTTAATAATCATGGGTGACATTTGACATTTGAAATTAGGCTACTGGTTGATATGTCCCGATTTCAAAATGGTCCATGAACTAGATCTTGCTCAGGACGCACGCTGTCTGTGGTTGTTTGGCATGGATCGGTTCCAGAATTAAATCACTGAGGCTGCTCTCACATATATTGTTTTGTCCTATCCATTACTTTGGTAATCACTGTGTCAGTCACTGCTATTTTGACAACAAATCCAGCATAAATATGCAGATGTCATCTTGAAACATTGCACTGTGTAAAACAAAAGTGTCATACAAATTCTGAATGGATTATAGCCTAGCCCTAGAAGGTAAGCAAAGCTTGCTCTCTTTTTTATCACTTACATTTTTTTCAACTGCTTACACACATTTTCAAAACTTTGCCCCTCTTTTTTTAAAACTTTACACACAAATCCAAGAATTGCACACACAAAATGCAAAATGCCTCACATCTCTTGCAAAATCATGCACTGCATTCAGAATATCACAAACACATCTTACAAGCAAACATTTGTCTTACATTGCACCCACAGTTATTCAAAACCTAAAGCTCTTCTTTCATGAGCTCCTATGTACATTTCCGTACAAGACTGAAAGTAATTGGCTGACAGTTTGGCTGACAACCTTTATTTTTTTTTTTTTATGGCAGTTATTGTTGTACTGTTACTGTTTTGAAATGCAGAAGGATGCACTTCTTATGAATGCCATATATCCATTTCAAAAGTACAAATTTACAGACTACTGAGATATTGATTGAAAGAGCCTCGATAGGATTCACAGTTACACAGTTACAATGACACATTACAACGTCATTGTTATATATATATACATACAGTACTGTGCAAAAGTCTTAGGCGACTAGTATTTTCATCAGCTAAAAAATGGTTTAACGTCAGTTACAGTCGGTCTTTTGCTGTAGTGTGTCAGTAGGAAATATCAGATTACATTTCCAAACATTCATTTTGCCATTAATCGTAATAATCCAGTGAGATTTTTGTTTGCACAAGGAGTCTGACAACAGTGAGTGCTCTGCACAGAGATCTGATCTCATCATCATCCAGTCTGTCTGGAATGACATGAAGAAACAGAACAAACTCAGACTAAATCCAGAAGAACTGTGACAAAGTCTACAGGATGCTTCAAGAAACCTACCTGCAAAGCTGCAGCACTGTTAAAAGTTTTAGGCACTTGTGTAAAAATGCTGTAAAATGAGGATGCTGTCATAAATAGATTTTCTTTATCAATTACCTTCTATTAACTAAATGAAATCAACATTTGATGTGACCATTCTTTGCATTTACAGCAGCTTTTACCTTATGTGCACCTGTGCATAGTTTTTCAGGTAGCTTTGCAGGTAGGTTACTTGAAACATCCTAGAGATGTTGCCACAGTTCTTCTGGATTTACTCTGTTTCAGTTTGCTCTGTGTCTTCATGTCATTACAGGAAGACTGGATGATGATGAGATTAGTTCTGTGTGGAGCACTGGCTGTTGTCAGACTCCTTGTGCAAACAAAAATCTCACTAGATTATTACAAATAACGGCAAAAAGAATGTTTGGAAATGTAAACTGATATTTTTTACTGACACACTACAGCAAAAGATAGAAATAACTTACTTTAAACCATTTATTAGCTGGTGAAAATACTAGTGGCCTAAAACTTTTGCACAGTACTGTATATATAGAAGAAAGAAAGAAATATGGACACAAAAAAAAAAAAAAAAAAAAAAAAAACTAAATTTGAAATCCAAACACAGGAAACACCCCTTTCGCAGAACTGTATTTTTGCGTGCTGCATTGTATGAGTAATTTCAGAGAACTGGTTTATCATTGGTTAATCTTATATTCTCTTAGTGAAAAGATTCATCTGCACAATCCATGGCAAATTTACAAAAAGATTAATAGAAATGTGTAGAAATGAACTTGTTCAAAAGAATGAGAAACTGCTATGATGTGCACAAGTGATGATGTGGAGATTGAACAAGTGCAGTAATTTAGAAAATTATTTTTCTGATCTGAGAAACGCACCAAAGCGACTAAGAAAAACTGTATAACTTGACCTTTGGCCTATTTATAGGCCTATTCTAAAGCCATGATTGCATGGGCGGATCTAGAAAATAATTTTTATGGTGGCAAAAGGGGTGGCATGGGATCTATAAGGGATGGCAACACCAAAGCAAGCCCTCATGCCTAGTTTTAGGGAATTTATAGTCTGACATACACAGCTATGTTCACAAATATTGCATTACCATTAGGTAATCATCTATACTGTTTATAGAGGTTATAAATGTTTCTGAGCTTGTATCACTAAAGAAGACATGCAGTTCTGTTAAAATTACATACTTAGATGGTATAAATCACATTTTAGTGCAAGTTTAAGAGCAAGCAACAAAAACGTTTGAATTTCCTAACATTAGAAAGAATACAGTAATATCAAAGCACTGAATTCTGGATTCGTTTTGAAAACAATGTTTGATTTTCTGTTATTAACAGAAGCGGCAATGTCTGTAATCACCCACAACACACTTTCTACCATCTACTCTAGCAACACCCCAGCAAATGCATAGCAAGAGCCTAGCAAACATCTAGAATATCTGATCAAACTATTTATGTTTTTAAACAAGACTTTAAGACAAGCCAGCATAAATTTGTCTTTCAAACTTTTCAGGTTATTACAGGTGTTCTTAAATGATTACACACAATTTAAATACACAGACGACTTTCCTGCCAGTAAACACTCATGAGATCAATAACACTATTACAAAAAACAGATACAGATGTATAAATCAGCAATTAACTTTTGGGGGGAAAAAATTTTTTTTTTCATTTTACCACTGTAAAGTAATCTTGCAATAGATAAAAAAAAAAAAAGCACTAGAAAAGTTCAAATACCAAAGAATTGTGTATGAACTTGGTATGCCACAATACCACAATACAGTCCAGGAACAAAATAATAAAAATAAAATAATAATAATAATTTAGCATCCTCTGCACATTTGGCCAAATTTCATTACAGTATACAGTACTATAGTAGTTTCTTGGTCTACTGACACAATACTATATCTCTAGACATTCATTTCTCAGTTCTGCAAAAATGCAGTACACACATGGGCGTCGGAACCATTGAATGTGGGTGGAACAGGACCCACCCACTTTTGAAGACCAATGACATCGGACCCACCAGGGGTGTTTCTAGGATTTGAAAACATCTGGGGCTGGTGCCAAAACATCAGGGGCTAGTGGTGGTGGATGGGAGCTCACGTCATATTTACGTAAGATTTTGTTAGACACAGGTGGGTGAACCTGGATCCTTCTAGGGAGGTCTGGGGGCATGCCCCCCGAGAGAAAATTTGAGATATTTTAAAGTTAAATTCATGAATCTGGTGCACTTTGAGAGTTCAAA
This sequence comes from Labeo rohita, assembly GCF_022985175.1. Taxonomy (NCBI): domain Eukaryota; kingdom Metazoa; phylum Chordata; class Actinopteri; order Cypriniformes; family Cyprinidae; genus Labeo; species Labeo rohita. The sequence continues at coordinate 67,263 of NW_026129318.1, forward strand.
AATAAGAGCTCCAAGTGAACCCATGTTCAGTGTGCAAATTGAACAAAGAAAAAAGGTTGATGACCTGACTCACCCCTCTTCTGATACTCTGAAAACATTGGATCATGAACTGATTGTGTGAGCAAAGTCATATTGTGCTTTCGATTTTAGTTCATTTGACAGATACTTTGCCAAATCAGTGGCACAAAACAACATTGTTACACTATGAAAATAGTAAATTTTAAGTAAGTAAAACGTTTTCAGCTTGTCCACTTTTGACCACATCCACTTTTCAAAATCCCGTTTGTGTCCCCCTCACTTTCAAATTCGTTTGTTAAATTAATGTCTCGTATTGTAGAAAGCACGCGCAGCGCCGCTGAGAATTCGCACGATCCTTAAAACGAAACCGAAAGTAAAACGCGCACACGCCTTCAAAAGCAATTTTAATACGCGCTTTTAGAGAGCGGTTCCACAGTGCGCGCAAATTAGGCTACATAACATATATATGTTGTTATTTGTATGTATCCTATAATAGGTTGTGTAGTTGTCTATAGCTCTGTATCAGGCTTAAAAAATTGGTCTCTATTTGCACTTTGAACATTGAGAGAGTAGCCTAGCCTACTTTGATTATGGCTGCACTATTGTTTGCACTTAATACAGCTATTCTTTTGTTTAGACTATTTTTATTGATACTGTTTTTGTTTATATTTGTAAAAAAGATCTTCAGTTAGGAGGTCAAACGTTCTAGAAGCTCATAATTCATGTACAGTTCTAATGTCTGAAGAGAATCACATGAAGTCATACAGGAGAGACGCCTGTCAGTTGAGTTTGTAATGTATGTAAATGCAGGAATGTGGTCAGAAGTGGTCGAAAGTGGACAGAAGAGATGGATTAAAACACCAGATGTAAACGACTGTGTCTCCATTGTCCACTTGTGATCCGATCGACCAAAAACATATCCAGTTGTTGGCGTAATAAAGACCCTAAAGAACACTCCTCCTTTGTATCTTCTCCCTCCATCTGATGCATCTCAGGCAATTATAGAGTAATTAAGAAAAAAAATGTAACTAGTAATATAACTAGTAATATAACTAGTTACTTTCTCCAGGGAGTAATAAAGTAAAGTAAGGCATTACTATTTTTGAGAGTAATATGTAATATGTAATATATTACTTTTTTTGAGTAACTAGCCCCAACACTGGCGCTAATATATTAAGCTCTATGCTCACGCGTATG
>NW_026129319.1:0-68397 GCF_022985175.1 Labeo rohita
TTGTGTGATATCAAACACCACTGCCTCTTTGTTTTCTTCAAAATATTAACCACAACCCTCTTTTCGAACTCATTTAAAAAAAATAAAACATTAATATGTGATTTAGACAATATGTGCACTGTGTATAATACATCTTGACTTTATATATAATAAAATGAAACATGACAAGCACAACTCTGCCTTTTTTGTTAAATGTCAGTTTTAATGAACAATATTAGCCATTATAAAAGTATAAGTATAACGTATAAGAGACGTATGTAATCGGAAATGAAGACAAAAACAAACAATTCAGTCAAATGCATGCTAAAAAGTCAGCGTTGAATTACGATTGATAAATAATTGATGAAGCGTAACTTTGTCCTCAGGCAAAACGATATGCCCTGGAATAAATAATTGATTCACGAGACCAAAAATTAGTTAGATTTACCCAAAACGAATTATACCTCTTGATTAACCACTACAGAGACGTGAGGACCAGCGGCAAACGTCAGAAGGACTAGCCGTGGTGAGGCTCACTCTGCGGGATACACGACCACTGAGCACCGGATGTTCGCCTGGAAGTCACATCTCCGAAATCGGCGAAACAAATTTTCAAAAAGGCGCGGTCTTTGTAAATAAACTGCAGATTTGAGTTTTAAACAACGACATTCTCGCCTGAAATACTCTTAAAACTTCATTTCATGACACAATAACAGTAATATTTTGAAAATTATGCGGGTTTTCGGCTCCGCCATTAACGCTCGCTGATTGGTGCGAAATGCATTCTGGGATACATGGCTGCCTCAAGTTCGCACAAGTCTACTCTTGATGCATCCTTGATAAAAGGGGCGGAGCAAGAACACATCCGGGGATTTGAACTGTACTTGGCTAGATGTGAACTTTAAATTGGAACAGTACTTGGGCGACAACTGATGACGTTTCACAAGTCCGCAAGAACACAAGTACAGACAAGAACGCATATTGAGAAACGGCTCTGGTTTTGGAGGACCGGTGTCTCTGCAGAGTTTAACTCCAGCCCTGATAAAACTCACCAGTTTGTAGCTTTCTAGTAAACCTGAAGACACTGATTAGCTTTTTCAGGTGTGTTTAATCAGGGTTGGAGCTAAACTCTGCAGGGACACCGGTCCTCCAAGACCAGGTCTGCCCACTTCTGCCCTAAACGATGTTGTACGACAGAGTCAGTTGCGGCACTCATTATCCACTAAAAGGCGTAACTTGAATTGACTTGAATGAGTGCCGCAACGACGTCACTTTCTGTCATTTAGAATGCCTCAAATAACACTGTTTGACAATTTTCAAATAAGGAAACTAGTAAAATGCAAAATAAAAAATAAATGTAAGTTACGCCATTTAGGGGAGAATGAGTGCCGCAACTGACATCGCTTTCTGTCATTTAAATGCCGTAAATAACGCAGTTTGCGAGTTTTGAAATAAAACTAGTAAAATACAAAATAAAAAAAAAATCATTTAAGTTGCGCCGTTTAGGGGATAATGAGTGCCACAACTGACAGCGCTCTCTGTCGCACAACACTGTTTAGGGCAGAACTGGGCAGACCTGGTCCTGGAGGACCGGTGTCCCCGCAGAGTTTAACTCCAACCCTGATTAAACTCACAGGGTTATCAGGGTTGCGGTTAAACTCTGCAGGGACACAGAGGACCAGGTCTGCACAGTTCTGCCCTAAACAGTGTTGTGCGACAGAGAGCGCTGTCAGTTGTGGCACTCATTATCCCTCAAACGTAGTAACTTAAATGAATTTTCGATAATGAGTGACGCAGCTGACGTCGCTTTGTCATTTAAAATGCCGCAAAATACGCCGTTTGATAATTTTTCAAATAAGGAATCTAGTAAAATGCTAAATAAAAAAATAAATGTAAGTTAAGCCATTTAGGGGATAATGAGTGCCACAACTGACGTCGCTTTCTGTCGTTTAAAATGCTGTAAATAACACAGTTTGACTTTTTTTTTTTTTTTTTTTAAATATAAAACTAGTAAAATACAAAATAAAACAATTCATTTAAGTTGCGCCATTTAGGGAATAATGAGTGCCACAACTAACGTTGCTTTTTGTCGTTTAAAATGCCGTAAATAATGCAGTTTGACAATTTTTAAATAAATAAATAAATAAAAAAAAACTAGTAAAATGCAAAAGAAAAAAAATTAGTTACACCATTTAGGGCAGGCCTGGGCAGACTCGGTCCTGGCCTCGGCCCTTTTCAAATAATAAAAGTAAAATGCAAAAAAAAAAAAGAAAAAGTGAATTTACACCGTTCAGGGGCTAATGAGTGCCACAACTGACGTCGCTTTTTGTTGTCTAAAATGCCGTAAATAACGCTGTTTGACAATTTAAAAAAAGAAAAAAATAAATAAATAAAAAATAGTAAAATGCAAAATAAAAAAAAAATTAAAGTTACGCTGTTGAGGGGATAATGAGCGCCACAGCTGACGTTGCTTTCTGTCATTTAAAATGCCATAAATAACGTCATTTGACAATTTAAAAAAAAAAAAAAAAAAAAAAAAAAAAAAAACTAGTAAAATGCGAAATAAAAAAAATAAATATATTTAAGTTACGCCGTTTAGGACAGGCCTGGGCAGACTCTGTCCTGGAGAGCCAATGTCCTTGCAGTGTTTAGCTCCAACCCTGATTAAACTCACCTGAACAAGCTAATCAGTGTCTTCAGGTTTACTAGAAAGTTACAAACAGGTGAGTTTTATCAGGGTTGGCGTTAAACTCTGCAGGGACACCGGCCCTCCATGACTGAGTTTGCCCAGGTCTGGTTTAGGGGATAATGAGTGCAGCAACTGATGGTGCTTTCTGACGTTTGACAATTTTTAAGTGAAGAAACTAGTAAAATGCAAAATAAAAAAATTATTTTAAATTACGCTGTTTGGGGGATAATGAGTGCTGCAACTGACGGTGCTTTCTGACGTTTAAAATGCTCTAAATAACGCCGTTTGTCAATTTTAAAATAAAAAAAAAAAATCTAGTTGTATGGAAAATAAAGAAATTAAAAAAAAAATGATGGATTTGCATCTGTAGTCAATTTTTCATGGGTTAGCTGTCTTAGATAGTGGTGGTGGATAACGTTGGGTGGTGAGTGCTGTCCCATCACACCATATATATGGGAATGAGCAAAGGCATCAGGTGGTGTGATGGTCTCACTCGCCCAATGTTCACCTGAAGCACTCTTACCATAGCGAGACGCTGCTCAATATTCTCGCACTGTCAGTGAGAGATCAGTAGTGAGGCATCGCTCGGTGGGTGACGGATGGTGTCAAAGACAGCTTCTCATGAGATTGTTGACTACAAAAATAGCACTGGCTTATGCCTCAGAGGGCTTGCAATGCCCTATAAGTGTAAGGGCCCACCCCACAAACATGCAACTTTTCACTTTACAAGATGTTAAATGATAGAGTGGAGTCGTGTAAATTACTTGCAGATTATTTGTTTTTATTAGCTGTTTGAACTCTCAATCTGGCGGCACCCATTCACTGCAGAGGATCCATTGGAGGGCAAGTGATATAATGCTAAATTTCTACAAATCTGTTGTGTTGAAGAGACAAGCTCATCTACAATCTGGACAGCTTGCAAGGTGAGTAAATTTCCATTTTTTTTTTTTTTTTTTTTTTCTTTAATATCAGTCGGCTAGAATCACATTTAAATACACAGGCCAGATTTGGAGCTGCTGTCATTCATGAAGTCCTACACGTTGGCCGGATGTTCATTGAATGGCTAATTCAATTATGCTGTCAGCTTCCAAGAAGGATGTAGAGAATCTTGGCCCACTTTTACACATTTTACCACCCATTCCACAGAATACTGTAGATTTTAAATTGGCATGTGTTATATATGATGCAAGATCACTAACTAAATTTGCAAATAGTTGCATACATTTGCATCAGATAATCTGTAGTGGAAAGGGATTGTTGGCTCCAAAAGCTTTGAAATATTCCAAAAAAATTCCCTGGAAATAGTACTTTTAGACACATTAAGACTTATGAGATATACACAACCAATCAAAAGTTTTTGAACAGTAAGATTTTTAATGTTTTTAAAGCAGTCTCTTCTGCTTACAAAATCTGCACTTATTTTATCCAAATTACAGCAAAACGGTTACATTTCGAAATATTTTTAATATTTGAAATGTTTTCAATTTGTATATTTTAAAAATCTGATTATTCCTTTGATAAAAGCTAAATTTTCAGCATTACTTCAGTCTTCAGTGTCACATGATCCTTTACAAATCATTCTAATATGCTGATTTGCTGTTCAAGAAACATTATTATTATCAATATTTAAAACAGTTGAGTTTTTTTTTTTTTTTTTTTCTCCCCAGGATTCTTTGAATAGAAAGATCCAACAATCAGCATTTATCTATTAAATAATAAAAAGCTTTTATAACCTTATACACTATACCATTCAAAAGCTTGGAGTCAGTATTTTTTTTAGGAGAAGAAATAATGGGAATTAATTATTTTCATTAGCAAGGATGCTTTAAATTAATCAAAAGTGATGATAAAGACATTTGTAATTTTACAAAATATTTCTATTTCGGATAAATGCTGTTCTTCTGAACTTTCTATTCAAAGCAGTCTGAAAAAAATTATACTTTGCTGTAATAATAATGATAATAATAAATGTTTTTTGAGCAGCAAATCAGAATATTACAATGCTTTCTGAAGGATCATGTGACTGGAGTAATGATGCTAAAAATGTAGCTTTGAAATCACAAGAATTAATTACATTTTAAAATGTATTCAAATAGAAAACGGTTATTTTAAATAGTAGAAATATTTCAGAATTTTACTGTTTTTGCTGTACTATGGATCAAATAAATGCAGGCTTGGTGAACAGAAGACACTTCTGTAAAAAAACACTTCAAAATCTTACAGTTCAAAAACTTATGACTAGTAGTGTACAGTTTTATATATATATATTGTGTTTTTTTTTTATTTTTTATTTTTTTATTAGGATTCTGCTTGTTTTTTCTCCTAATTAGCTATTTTTTATTTTATTTTATTTTTTTTTTTTATTGCTATCTAATGGCTAAATGCTGCTTTAACATGTTTTGTAGAGTGCTGAACAATATGGCCTGATATGGATCACCTCAGATTTAATATCTGTGGCGATTGTCATCGGCATCTTCATTTTTCAGAAGTGCGTGCATCTCTTTTATGTACTTCAAGTTGTTTTTTAATGCTTTTTAATACTGGAAGCTATTTTGCTGTGTCAGTAGTGCCTTTAATCTTCAATATGACTATTTCTGTGCTTGCACACATTTGCACGAAAGCAGTCCTTGGTGTTAATTAGGGCTGCACGATTTGGGAAAATTGTCATATTGCGATTATTGAGGTCAATATTGCGATACGCGATTGCGATCTTAATAAATGGTATTGTGAGTCAACTTGATGGGTTTTTAAAGAAAATGCACACACAGATTAGTGATAATGCGGAAATGTGTATTTGTAACACTAGAAATGGTTTCAAAATAAATTATTTTTACCAAATGAAATAGCATTTGCATTAATGTAAACTTATTTTCTCAAAAGTATAGCTAAATTAAATCAAATAAAAACATACACATTTTCACAAAAATAAGATATTTTAAAGATTTTGCCCAAACAAACGGACATTTATGAAGAATGTAACATATACTCTGTGTAAACTCTTTTGAAAAGGAAACTGGATATGTTTTTGGTCGGATCACAAGTGGACAATGGAGACACAGTCGTTTACACCTGGCGTTTTAATCCATCTCTTCGGTCCACTTTCGACCACTTCTGACCACATTCCTGCATTTACATACATTACAAACTCAACTGACTGGCGTCTCTCCTGTATGATTTCATGTGATTCTCTTCAGACATTAGAACTGTACATGAATTATGAGCTTCTAGAACATTTGACCTCCTAACTGAAGATCTTTTTTACAAATATAAATAAAAACAGTATACATAAAAATAGTCTAAACAAAAAATAGCTGTATTAAGTGCAAACAATAGTGCAGCCATAATCAAAGTAGGCTAGGCTACTCTGTCAATGTTCAAAGTGCAAATAGAAACCAGTTTTTTTAAACATGATACAGAGCTATAGACAACTAGACAACTATTATAGGATACACAACCTATTATAGGATACATACAAATAACAACATATAAATATTATGTAGCCTAATTTGCGCGCACTGTGGAACCGCTCTCTAAAAGCGCGTATTAAAATTGCTTTTGAAGGCGCGTGCGCGTTGTACTTTCGGTTTCGTTTTAAGGATCGTGCGAATTATCAGCGGCGCTGAGCGGGCTTTCTACAATACCAGACATTAATTTAACAAACGAATTTGAAAGTGAGGGGGACACAAACGGGGTTTTAAAAAGTGGACGTGGTCAAAAGTGGACAAGCTGAAAACGTTTTACACCCCTGTTTACACCTGTACTTAGCATTGTCCACTTGTGATCAGATCGACGCATCAGAAAACGCATGTTAATACCAGCTGAAACAGGGCCTCTAATTCTTGCACAGTACCTCTCTCTATGGTCAATGTCAGTAATCTCAAATCCAAAATATCGCCATATTATTTTTTAACTTTTTTATTTTTTTTTGGCTACCAGATCAGTGTCGATCTCCTTGGCATCCATCCACGCTGCGCACACAAGTGAACACGCACGCCACACCTGCACTGCCTATACTGAGAGACTGTCAGGTTTTTGGTTTTATTCTTTTTTGTTTGTTTATTTGTTTGTGTTGTTAGCAGTACGGAAAATCAGCAAACAGTCTCAGAAAGTAGGTGTTCTCAAGTCCACACTTATTTAATATAATCGCAACATTTTGCCGTCATATAATCGCACAGGCTGACATCGCGATTGCGATACGATTAATCGTGCAGCACTAGCGTTAATGTTAGGTTGTTTTGTAGTTAGCACGCTTACTACATCTCTGCTGGGCGGCTGGGCGCTTTTCAACTGATGGCTCTGCTCTTCTTGGCAATCTCTACTTTCCATTTTCTCTCTGTCCTCTGCTCTTTGTATGCGCCTGTCCTCCGCTGCTCGCTGAAATTGCTCAGCTATCACCTGATCAGGTGATGAGGATGAGTATTTTAGGGTCTTGATTTGTTCTGTTTCTTATGTCTGTTTGTATTTTTCATTCCAGTAAGTATAATTCTTAATGCTTTTACTTTAGTGTTGCTCTTTAATCCTTTTACGTGTTCTCAGTCACTTTATCTCATCAAATATTTCAAGATCCAATACTTAATGAGCAGAACTTTGTGGCACTTTCAAAGCCTCAGAAGTGATTTCATCAATGCTGCAGTGTGTGAGACCTGATGAATAAGATCAAATTCAACATGTTTATTCATTTGTATTACATTTTAGTCTTTATTCTGTCGTTTTTCATTCACAGTCATTTCACTGTATGTAATTCACATGTTTATGCCAAAATTCTTAATACTCAAATCACGCTGTCAACGCGTTATACTAAGATTAATTATCTAAAATGTTCAACATTATTTCTTTAAGGCAACGCCTGTGTATTCATTCATCAATTTTAATACCGCTCTTACGAAAATTAACCATGGTATGTGTAGTAAAACTATGGCAATACAAATGGAAATCAGTCCGCAGAGAAAATCTATTTTAATGTAATTTTAATGAAAGACGAAATTGACTGCAGCAGGTTAAATTTATTTATTATTCAGAATGCACATTTGAAAGAGAAATATGTTATAGGAACATTTCAGCAGGTGATATGAGATCCACTCCTCCACCCAGATGCTGCCTGTTTACAAGCGAGGGCAAGTCAGGGGAGGCTCTGTTACAGAGAAAACCCGACCGGTTTAATCAGAAACTGCGGAGAATCACGTTCAGACGTCAGTAAGTTATTCTTTTCAGCGTGTATTTGCATTTGGGGCGTATACCCACTTCTCCAGACACCACAACACCACTGTTTTTGAGGTCCTTTTACTCTTCCTCTATTTTAGTGAATGCTTGTGTTGCTTTACAAACTAGGAGACCAGTATAAAAATGAAATGGGTATGCTGTCTGATTTTTTTTTTTTTTTTTTTAACAGTGTCAGTTCTGCCCTTCAGATTGGAGACTGATTGACATAAACACAGTTCAGTGGTGAGATGCTAGCTTAGGTTGCCTTTGCCAACCGTTCCGTATAATATCGTGTCATAATTAAGACATCAAAGCAGTGGTCCACTTTAAAATCATAGCATGCAAGAACACCGTGTTTGACACACGCTCCAGTGCATACAGTATTTGTGTTCTAACTCTGAAGATCGCCAAAGTTTTACAACAGTTCAATCAAACTGGTTTAATTTAGCACTACTGCGCAAAACTTTTTATTTTTATTTTTATTTTTTAAAATTTATTTTTTTTTTTTTTATGTTTACGAGATCTCGCGATTATTAAAATGCTTGAAGCTTTCTCGCGATATCAGAACTGATCTGTGTTTAAACGATTGTGCTGCATGTAAACGCATTAACCTGCTTTCTATATAAAATAAGTCATTGTAAAAACAGTTTTGTGAAATTCTAATTTTCTAAATCTGAAATTTCATTCTAGATATGTGAGATTCTTGCTGGTGCAGATGGACAGCTTTGTAATAGAGAAGTTGAAGGAAAGGCAGCTTGATACCCTGGTTAAAACATTTGAAGGTAAGTTACATCATTCAGTAACATTCATTAACCATGATTTGTTTTAGAATTTGATCTTTTCATTAAAATAACCATAGTTACTGGTATGGCAATAAAATCAAACAATCAATCTAACATTTAAAAGCTTTAACTTATTTAACCACATTTTTGTGTTTGTTTGTTTGTTTGTTTTTTTTTTTTTTTTCTCAAATTTGATCAGATTTCACAAGACTTCAGGAAGCTACATCCAGAGGCAGACTTTTGTAGACTGGGCTACAATTGCAGATCAAATTGTTGCCTGTGCCCAGCGAGATGGAAAGGTGCATTAAGAGCTGGGTGACATGACTTCAGGTAAGGTATTTCTTATATGTCAATCTATAGAAACAAAATTCAACTTTATTTGATACATCAACTGGTAAATACAATGGTACAGTAACACTTAACTAGTTGCTTATTAGTTTGTGTGTTGGCTGTTAATTAGTACTTGTAAAGCACATGCCTTATTCTGCATGAGCATATTCTACATCCCTGAATCCCACCCCATACCTATTGCATTAATACCATTATAATTTTTATTTATTTTTATTACAATTTCATTATTTAAAGGAATGAAGAAATGTTCATATGAAAGTTTTTTTTTTTTTTTTTGTATGTGGTGTTTTGATTTATGAGATAAGTTTCACAGTTTGCACTGTATTATTCTTGATTCTTACATTTTCTTTGTGTGTGTGTGTGTATATATATATATATATGTATATGTATGTATATGTATGTGTGTGTGTGTGTGTGTGTGTGTTATATGAATAATTCATTATTATTTTTTGGAAATGCAAACTGATATTTCTCACTGACACACTACAGCAAAAAATAGAAATCACTGACTTAAAACCATTTTTTAGCTGGTGAAAATACTATTGTTTCAATCATTTTGACCACCACTGTATGAAGTGTTCAGATGTAAAAGACTGAAAATCTGCAGTTTGAAATTTTCTTCTAAAATGAGAATTTTTATTTATTTTATTTTTTTTTAGGCCTAAGTGTCTTCAAGACTAAGTGTCGTATAATTAACAGGTGGGGACCAGCATGGTGGATTTGTGCCTTGGGGACGAGACAACGACATCCTAGACCTTTGCCTTTGTTACGGGCCGTGCCACTGAAGCAGACTCGTTGCCTGGGAAGCTTGCAGTATATTATATTGATGGACATAAGTCTTCATGTGTGAATTTAAGGCCAACAGTTTTTTCTGGCCACTTGTAACGTGTTTTAAATTGTCATATGTATTGTCTGGTGGACACTTTGTTTGGCTTAGTTTTAATAGCACAATGTTTGGAATGATTCTCATGTGGTAATAATTAATTTTTGATTGTTCTGCTGCTGCAATTTTGACAAAGAATTGGAATCTACAGTGCCTAGTTTACACAGTTTTGTGTTTTAAATTAACTGATCTACTAAAGTTGTTGTTTTATGTGTCTGCAATGGTTGGATAAAGTGTGACAGCTGCACCCATTTGAAAAATGTTTTAAAAAGAAATAAACCAGATTAAAATTTATGTTTACAGTTGCATTTTTTTTTGTGTGTGTGTTTTTCTAACTGTATTGCAAAAAAGCAACAATTTTACGTTCTTTTGTGATTATTTATTATTATTGCTAAATTTAAAGGTAGCAAGGCAATAAGACAACAAATAACCCAATGATTAGGTTATGTTTAACCCAGCAACACAGTTAACCTGACCCACTGGTTGGGTCAAATAAACAACCCAGCATTCTGGGTCAAATGGTTAAACCCAGCACTTGGGTCAAAACAACCCAACGTGTGTTCTGTCCTATAGTTACCCAACGGCTGGGTTAAGGTTGGATTATCTTTTAACCCAGCTCTTTTTAGAGTGCATAGTTATTAGCATCTATAAAGACAGCCTTCATGCTTTCAATGTGGAGCTAGTCACAGCAAGACAGAAGTTCTTCTCAAACCTTATAAACAGTAACCTAAATGACACTCGCACTCTTTTTGCTACTGTTGAGAGACAACCCCCCCAAATTACATGCCCAGTGAAATGCTCTCTGACAGCAAATGCAATGAAGATCAATAATATTAGGTGATTAGCACATCCTCAAATTAAGCAGAGGTCAAACTGATTTGACCACAATTTCAAAAGGAAGTCACTAAATCTGTTTTTGAAGCAATTGATAGCAAAACTTTGGAAGAAATAGCACAGCACCTTAAATCCACAATACACTTCCCACATATTTTTTTCAAAAGTGTGTTCAACTGTTTAGAAGCAGATCTCTTAGAAGAGGTGAACACCTCACTTCTTTCTGGGATTTTTCCAAACTCCCTGAAAACTGCAGTTGTTAAGCCCCTTCTGAAAAAGAGCAATTTTGACAACACAATATTGAGCAACTACAGACCAATATCAAATCTTCCTTTTAGGCAAGATTATTGAAAAGGTAGTTTTCAATCAGTTGAACAACTACTTAAACTCAAATGGATCAATGGACAATTTTCAATCTGATTTCCTTGTTTTATTGTTGTGATTATTATTTTTAGAGTAGTTTACTTCCTTTTTATGTAAAGTACATATATAAAAAAAAAAAAAAAAAACATTATGAGATATGTTTGCCATATCACCCACCCATATCTCAGAATCAAATTTTGACCAGTTCTGAAAGCTGTTAGAATTAACAGGGAACTGGAATGCGAAGCTCCCAATGCTGATCTTAAAGAAACTGCCAAGGAGGCTGAACAAGTCCTTCAATGGTTCAACTCTTCACAGTAATGTTGAAGACATTCAGCTATAAATGATTTGCTTTAATTAAATGCATCCTTATTTAATGTGTTAATAATAACTTTCCTGACAGTCCTTCCTCTCAAATCTTTTGGTCACAGATCATTTTTAACACATTGTCTCAACATGTATGCATTTCTCTTCGTTTCAGCTGAACGGGAAGACCAAAGGAAGGCCTATCATGGGATTTGAATTTGGCCATCTTATGCATTTACAGTGAAGATCAAAAGTTGCAAAGGCAAACGTCCCACTACTTTCCCTACATATTTCTCCTACTGCTGTCATTGGTCATTGCCTCAACTCTCAAGCAGATTGTTCCCATTGTAAGTAGTCGGAGTGCTTATATCATAAAGTTTATATTAAGTCCATTGTACTCTTTATTAACCTTTCAAATTGACACCGTCAACTTGTCATGTGACAAATCAGATCTTCAGTTACTTTGTCCAAATCAGATCACTTAAAGCTGTTCACACCAAGAGCAATAGCTATAATGAGAACTATTTTAGCATCCACACCAACAGACAATAATATTTTGTTTACTGTTTACACGCTGGAGTTACAGTATGTTGTTGTTTGCCATCTGTTTTTGTCAGTGTTTTTATTGTTGTTCATGTGATAAGTTCACTTTCCTCCTGTCTAGCTCATATTAGCAATACGTTTTCTGTTCAATAAACATTAACAGTCTTAGCTCTCTTGAATGTTCTACCATTGTTCTTGAAGTTACCCTTATGAAAATTAACCACGGTTTTATATAAATATATGGTAAAAGTGTAGTAACCATGCTTTTTTTTTTTTTTTTTTTTTTTTTTTTTTTTTTTTACTTATTTTGTTTGTTTGTTTTGCCTTGGTCATTACCATTTGTATAACTACAGTTAACATTTCATAAGAGTAACTAATAAGGTTGCAAACTGACACAGTTAAAACATTGTACTTACATTGGCCAAAAATTTGATTTTTTGAAACTGATAGTAGCTATATCAACTTTTCCTCTACTAACCCTAATTTCCACTACAGTATTTTGAACAGAAGTGTCACTTGCGCCTCGTGGTGGCAGTGAAGTGTATAAAGTAAGGTGATAAGAAAAGCACTGAAGTTACATAAAACTTGCGACTGGATGGCGCTTACGCACAGAACCATTTCATTGACAGAAAGTGACAGAAAAAGAGTCCGACACCAAATGAATATTGAGCTTTTTTTAATAAACACCACAGCGACTACAAAATACAATGATATAAAGTTGTTTTATTAAAACATCACTAGAATCCACCATTTTGGTAAGACATTGAATAAGTTATAATCCCAAAATAACACGCTAAATATAAGCAAAATTAAAGACAGCACAAAATTGAGACTATTTGGGGTAAATTTGGACCGTGTAGTGGGGCTGGTGATGCCATCGCCTATAATTCAACCAGTGGCGATTTCTTTAAGACTGCAAGGGAAGCTGAGCTTCCCCTATAATGTCACAAAATTAATGGTCAAATTATGTACTATTGTATTAACATTTTATTGACTAAAAATGCGTTAGAAAACGTTCATCTCAAAGACGAGTTCGTTCAGAATCAGTTAGATATAGCAGGTCGGCTGACTTGATTTTCTTCTCATACATTCCCGTAGCGTCACAGTGCATTTCCCCGTTGAAGCCCAGCGTCCATTGACTTCAATGCGGCTGCTTTGAACGTTTTTTTTTTTTCAGTGCTTTGAAACTAGACGGTCATTGGATAAACGCTGCGATTATGTCCCGCCCACGGACACTCAGCGTCTCTGGGGGTGAATGAGGAGCAAATGAGGAGTGGGCTGGCCTGGACTCCGAGCTTCTGCGTGATGATTGGAGGGTCTGTCGAAAGATTGCATCTCCTTTTGACTGACAGCGATTTTGTACTATAAGGAATCGCTGAAGCTATTCGCGCTCAGTCCCATCGCGGATTTCTCAAGTTCAGTCGAAATAAAAACTGCTGCAACCTATTTCTTTATATTTGCTTGGCGAAATTGTTTGATTTTCATCATACATTTCACACAATTATACACCACATTCCTTGTTTCACTTTTACAGAGTTACCTAGCGTAATAGCCGAAAATGAGCTTCCCCTATTTGACAGACCAGTAGCCGCCACTGAATTCAACGTCTAATATTTTAAAAACCGAAGCAGCACAAACAAAACTTTTATCGACACAAAGCAGCACAAACGAAGCCGAGTGACCTCAGAAACAAAAGAGTACATACTTTAAAGGCGTATAGGAACATTGGGACGCGGCATGTGCATGTAATCTCCACAATTCAGTCCAGCAGGTGGCGGTATGAACAGTTCAACTCTACCAGTCGTACCCACCGAAGAAGACGAAAGTGCAAGTAAAAGTAAGAAAGAAAGAAAGAAAGAAAGAAATTACTTGTTTGGCTTTGATTCATACTAAACCCTAGAAAACATTTTACAGGCTCCAAGTAATTTAACATTCAGAAACATATATACACCACAATCCATCTTCCTATGAGGACAGATCACGAGAATGTATTGATAACACGCGCCCAAGATCGCTCTCTCCCAAATGGACACGTGCGGTCATTTGGTTTGTGAGAGCGAAGGTGTAAAGAATACTTGACACATTGTGAAAGCTTTACTTAGCCATACTAATGCAAATTTACTTCTTGGTTTACATTAAATGGTAGAATAAAGTATGGAATGTGGAATAAAATTATTGAATAAAACATGACAAAAAACAAAATAGCCACTGTACAAATCTGTACAAATACAGCAGGGTTTGGCTTTGGTTTGTGCTTGGACCTGGGAAGGCGACAAGAGTTAGTTAATGGAATGCAGTTCCGTTGTGGAATAGCGCGATTTAAATAACAGCAAGAAGCACAAGCTCCAGTCAGTCCAGTTAAAACTGAAAAATGAAGTTAGTGGAGATAATTCCAGGATAAGTAAAAAGGCTAAAAGCAGCCTAATGTTAGTATAATGTTTACCTACATACATCATAATCCGTCTTTTTAAGCAAGTACCAGATATGATCGATACCGAATTTAACGTGATCGCAATTTATGAAAACACTGACTCTGTCACAATTTTTTTATTGTGACCCTCCTACACAAACCTTAACATCTCTCTCTCTCTATATATATATATATATATATATATCAAACGTTTAACCCACGTGAACAGTTGAACTTTCTAAACTGAAAGATCAGACCTAACTTAGACGGGTAGGTTAGGTCACCCATGCATGTGATCACTGATGCTTTAATGTCATTGGGGGGGGTTATATTGACGGATGGTTAGGTTAGGGGTAGGGGCTAGGTTAGGTGCTCATAAATTACGTTGAAAAAACACATCCCAACATATATGCAATAATGGCAAAAAAAATATATATATATATTGCCCAATATGTAATTTAATCATGACGATAAAATGCCTTTCTCATTTGCATATGGCGTCAAAGATTTTCTCCAAGCAATGAAGCGTTGAAAATTACGCTACAGTGGTACACTGTGCGTCATAAAGTGACGTCAAAGGGTCCTGATCAAGTGTCAATATGTGACAAGCTGGAAGTGAGAATGTGTTGATTTGGAGGCACCCAAACATCCCAGACAGTTGCACTTGATAAAGTCTGACTGTCACACATTTTTATTGCGGCCCTTCTTCACAAACCTTAACATCTAACATAGTAGTATTACAATACAAGCATTTTATGCAATATGTCAAACGTTTAACCCACGTGAACAGTTTAAAAGTAGCCCAACTCCAGGAAACCCATGTAGTGTAGCAATCTAAAGGATGTTTGTGCCATGTGACAAGTCGTGAATGTGAAACCCCGTTCTGCACGAACTTCCTTACTGCTGCTTGAGACCGTCCTGCTACTCGAAGTAAGTTTTCAATCAATTGTTATTTAATCGTTTTATAAATGCATTTTTTTTTTTTTAAATTAGGCTGTTGTTTTATGATAATGCGAAATCGAAAGCGTTCTTTCTAACGACCTTTAAAGTTTTATAAATGCATTTTTTTTAAAAAATTAGGCTGTTGTTTTATGATAATGCGAAATCGAAAGCGTTCTTTCTAACGACCTTTAAAGTCAGTCGATAAGTGAACCCAAGCACGCGGTCAAAGATGCTTTAATGTCTTTCTGTAAAAATAGACAAACGGTTCAAAATGCTGCTGCAAAGCTTTTAACCAAGTCATCAAAAAGATCTCACGTAACCCCAATTTTATTTTTATTTTTTTTACATTGGCTCCTTGTCAAATTTAAAATTAATTTGAAAATTCTCATGATGGTTTTTAGAACGTTGCATGGTTAAGCCCCTGTGTATATAAATGAGATGTTGCAACCCTAATAACTCTAGTAGTATTCTGAGATCTTGTCCCACGCTCTAGACTGAAGACATCCCAGGCAGCACTGGATAAAGTCTGACTGTCACAAATTTTAATTGTGGCCCTCCTTCACAAACTGTTCATAGTCTTCAGTCTCTGCTCATTGTCTGTGAGAACCTGCTTGTACGTGACTTCTGTACGTGACCCCCACTCCCTACTTGTCTCTTTTCCTCTCTCCCTCCTAAGTATTGTATCTCCCATATCTATACCTTATGGTTCTATCATTATACCCCTTGTTTTTATCCGTCTTACATATAGTTAGTTTGGATAACAGGATGAATTTAGGAAGAGCTACACCCAGATCTATTTCTGTTATTTTATTATACACCCAATAATGTATTTGTTCTATATGACGCACATAGATATTTTTGGTTTAGATGCGCAACACACTTTAATATTCGTATATACTCATGTATTAGCTCAATAAAGTTGAAGTAAGGAAATACACAACTTGTGTCTGTGTCTTGCTTCCCGGCCGTATCACTTTGGGAAACTGAGAGTATTCGGTGGCAACGAGAAGTATAACGGGACGCATTTATTAACACAAACCATAACATCTACCATAGCAGTATTTCGATAAACATTTTATGCAGTATGTCAAACGTTTAACTCACGTAAACATTTTAAAATAATGCGAAATCGAAAGCATTCTTTCTAACGGAAGGATCAGAGCTTTGACGTTAGGCAGTAGGTGAAATCAAGCACGTGGTCAGTGATTCTTTAACCCTTTCACTGGTGAGTTTAAAATATTCTATCTGACCCCCCAGAGTGAGTTTTTTTTTTAGGCGACCGTTATTTTATAACGTTCCCTTTATTGTTTCCATGACAACGCATCATGATTGAACTTGATACTGCAGCCTCTGTAGCGCTGTATGACAGACGTATCGCTTTCATTTTGTTTCTCTTTTTTTATTCAAAACATTCACACACTTGCTTACCATGTCTTCAGCTATCTGATATTCAGATTCACGAATACGTGTAAGTGAGTGTATTTTGCCGTTTTAAAACCTTTATAAATGATCTGGATCGAGATCTATAACGTGAGTTGGGCGCCGCCATGTTTGTTCGCTCTGCCATTCAGAGAGTCCTGTCAGACGGATTTACAGCACATAAATTCACTTTTCTTCCGAAATACATGCAAGTAAGTGGCTGGTGAACTGGGAAAGGAATGGAGTGAATTATATCGTTACTTACACTATGTGTATCTGATATGAATCAGATCTATAAAATAATTTTTAGGGTGGCAAAGGGGTGGCAACACCAAAGCAAGCCACCATGCATAGTTTTAGGGGATTTATAGTCTAAGATACACAGCTCTGTTCACAAGTATTGCATTACCATTAGGTAATCATCTATACTGTTTAAAATGAAAAATAAATAACATTTCAATATCCATCATGGAACCAAGTCAATACACAACATAAAAAGCTTCAACAAGTTATAAATATTTCTAAGCATGCAGTTCTATTAAAATTACATAGGCTACTTTAGATGGTACAAATCTCGTTTCAGTTCAAGTTTAAGAGCAACAAAAATGTTTGAATTTCCAAACATTAGAAAGAAGTACACTAATATCAAAGCACTGAAATTGGATCAGCTTTGAAAACATTGTTTGATTTTCTATTATTAACCGTGGTGGAAATGTCTGTAATGACCCAGAACACACTATCAACCTTTTACTCTAGCAACACCCCAGCAACTGCATAGCAAGAGCCTTGCAACCACTCAGAATATCCTTGCAACCCTTCAGCAAACCTAGAACATCTGACCAAACTAGTTATATTTTTAAACAAGACTTTAAGACAAGCCAGCATACATTTGTCTTTCAAACCTTTCAATCTAGTTATCACAGGTGTTCTTAAAAGTTTACCCACAATTCAAATATACAGTGAACACTCATGAGATCAATAACACTATAACAAAAAACAGATACAGATGTATAAATTAGCAATTAACTTTTGGGGAAAAATTATTTTTACTTTACTACTGTAAAGTAATCTTGCAGTAGATAAAAATCACTAGAAAAGTTCAAATAACAAAGAATTTGGTATGCCACAATACCACAATTCCGTCCAGAAAAAAATAAAATAAAATAAATAATAATAATAATAATAATGCACATTTGGCCAAATGTCATTACAGTTTACAGTACTATAGTAATTTATTGGTCTCCTGACACAATACTATATCTCTAGGCAGTATTTTTTTTTTCAGTTCTGCAAAAATGCAGTACACATACTGTAAAAAAAAAAAAAAAAAATGGTTACAGATCAAAATTTGACAGTCACATGTTTGAAGCTGTACAACATGTGCTACAGTTTAGAGTAGTGAAATTTCCATAATCTGATGTACTGGTACTGTATACAGTAAATGTACTGAATGTGTAACTTATTTTAGTTGGCACATTTTCCCGAACCATTCATTCAGTTCTCAAAACAAAGACACATTTCTCAAAAAGTTTAACAATGAGTTAGACTATGTTAAACATTAGCAAAACTGATGACACACCAATCATAACAATGGAGAGAAGAGAGAGCTGAACAAGATCGAGAAAACTCCAATACGACTAGATTCTTACCTAACTCCACTATAAGTTTCTGTGATCGGCATCTTCTTATTGATTTCACGTTATTGTTTCGTCATATTTGGGAAAAAGGCCTATATCAATGATGATGGTCAGAGAATCGGATTACAAACAATGAATCTCAGACATATCCGGAAGGTATTAGATTTCTCAGGACGAGTTAGCCGAGAAGCAGTAATTATTATCTGATTTACGATCAAATGTAAAAACAATTTGTTAATGAACTGGGCCACGTTTTGTGTTTTTGACTCAAAAAGAACCGAGTCATTTGTTAATGAAACCAACTACTGTGTGCGTGCAACTATCGTGAACTGTTTATTGGAAGATGCGTTTTTGCCATTATTTTGCCTTAAACTGTCATCGCCGCTGCTGAAAAGTAGTACATGAAACACTGCTTACATTTATATTTTATTCTGTGATAATTCTGAGGTGGCACGGGGTGGCAACTGCCACCCTAAGAAAAAGCTCTGCCACCCCACCTGCCACCCCAGAATCATGAAACTGGATTCTGGGGAACCAAGTCAATACTTTTTTTCGGCGGCAATGACTGTTTAAGGCAAAATAATGGCAAAAACACATCTTCCAATAAACAGTTCACGATAGTTGCGCACACGCGGCATGCCCAGTGCAGTCGGTCTCATTAACAAATGACTCGGTTTTTTTTGAGTCAAAAACACAAAGGATTTTTCCCAGTTCATTAACGGATTGTTTTTACATTTGTTTTAAAGTCTTGTTTAAAAATATAACTAGTTTGGTCAGATGTTCTAGGTTTGCTGAATGGTTGCAAGGATATTCTGAGTGGTTGCAAAGCTCTTGCTATGCAATTGCTGGGGTGTTGCTAGAGTAAATGGTTGATATTGTGTTCTGGGTAATTTCCACCTCTGTTAATAATAGATAATCAAACATTGTTTTCAAAGCTGATCCAGTTTCAGTGCTTTGATATTAGTGTACTTCTTTCTAATGTTAGGAAATTCAAACATTTTTGTTGCTCTTAAACTTGAACTAAAACGTGATTTATACCATCTAAAGTAGCCTATGTAATTTTGATAGAACTGCATGCTCAGAAATATTTATAACCTGCTTTTTATGTTGTGTATTGACTTGGTTCCATGATGGATATTGAAATGGTATTTTTATTTTTCATTTTAAACAGTATAGATCAATGCAATATTTGTGAACACAGCTGTGTATCTTAGACTATAAATCCCCAAAATAAGCATGGGGGCTTGCTTTGGTGTTGCCACCCCTCATAGATCCCATGCCACCCCTTTGCCACCCCAAAAATTATTTTCTAGATCTGCCCCTGTGTTTTTATTAACAGGTTACAACGTTTGTTGTAGCTATATGAGTGCTCAGTTTTTTTTTTCTGCTGTAAAATACATTTGGCCAAAATCTCATTTTGAGATAAAATGCTATTTGCACAGGCTATTTAAGTGTATTGTTTATAGACTAACGTTAGATGGCAAATGCTAGCCCTCTCTCTCTGATCCCACACATCTCAAATCTTAATATTAGCCTTTATGTAGTGTTTATTGCAATTAGAAAATGCTGTACTTATTCAAACAACAAGATCTTTATTTACCCTACAAGACCTAGTTCAGCCCAGCTGCTGTGGAACTTTGTTACGTTTGTTCATTTCGTCAAGATAGAGGGGGTGGAGTTATGAGATTTGACTGACAGTTTAGACAGATCCAACAAGATTTAGTCACAAGCTCGTTTTAAAGGGGTCATCAGATGCTAAGTTTACTTGTTCACATGTTGTTTGAACATTAATGTGTGTTGGCAGTGTATGTACAAATCTACCCTATAATGATAAAAATCCATGCAGTGTTTTTTTTAATTAGTCTGTAAAAAATAATATTTCCTTTTTCAAATTGAGCCATTCTCAGATGCCTGTCATTGTGGCATCACACCGACAGAGGCCGCACCCATGATAGTTGATTGACATGAGCGTCTTACCTTAGATCAGTTGTAACAGTCCAACCTCCATGTTTTGATGCCGGAGCAAGAATGTAAGTTAGACAAGAATTGAGCGATTGAGGTGTTGTGTTGCTGGATGTAACAATGAACATAGTGGTCGTCATTTACTCCCGACATCTGAGCCGCTGAAGATGGATTACATTTGTTTGTGAAGGGAATGCGCCTCGCAAACTACATATATCCGTCTATGTTCGCACAAATCATTCGTGATCCAGCTTCACTTATAGCAGAAGAGTGTATAAGCATTTTTTTATGAATCTTTGCGATCGTCTTTCCTAATAAAATGCTAGTTAGCAAGTTTAGCAGATAAATGCGGCTAAATGCAGCCAAAATAAACAGGCTCTGCAGTCCACAGAGAGAAGAGAGGGGCGGGGCGAGCAGAGCTCATTTGCATTTAAAGCAGCCTCGATCAGAATGAGATGATTTTTGCAAAGCTGATTTTGGCCAGGTAAAAAGGGTGTTGTTTTACACCATCAAGAATTTTTAACCAAAGTATATCATAGACTTTTCATTAAGACCCTAAAGAATCATATCAACTTGTGGAAAATGGGCATCCGATGACCCCTTTAAAACCTGAGGGCCTACTACTATGTGCATAGTCAAGAGATCACTGATGGGCGGGAATTAATGTAAACACTGATATTTGATACCACTCATGTCTAAAGTGAATGCAAATAGGAGGGCCAAAAAATCGGATACCATCAAAAGTTTGGATCTGTGCATTAACCCTGTATAAGTTTGTGCCCTGCACACCTTTTAGTGTAAAAATGAAGCAATGAGCAACTGACAAATTATTCAACGACTAATAAAAATTGAGAAAAAATATGATTGTAAAAGGATATTAGTACAGAAAACTGGGTTCAATTTTAAGCACAGTGTAAATTCCCTAATGGGATGACTGAGATGACATGTCAGACTACTTGACTATTCTGCATATATTTTATTTGTTTGTAATCAACTTCAACTTATGTAGTGTTTTTTTTTTTCCCGGAACAACTGTTATTGATCTCAGTAACACACAATCATCTCCAGGTCATAATGAGCAGCTGACTGTATGCAAAAACACTTTGTTTAGCTGCAGTATGTCGGAGGAGCGGGGAAAGGATTCTCTATCTGAGATGAGTCTCTCAGAGAAACAGAGGTAAGATTATGTATGTATGTATGTATGTATGTATGTATTTAATACTTTTAAACTATACATGCTAAACAGGGATTTATGGACAGTCAAACTTAATAACTAAAGGATTATTTCTACTATGGATGTAGATGTTTTAGGAATTAATCCTGTTATTAGTGCAATTAACTGATTGAGGCACTTGATACCACAAATGACAAAAAATAAGGATTTAAAAATAATAAAAAAAAAAAAAGTAGCCAGTAGATGATAAAAATTTTAAATCTGAAAAGCAAATAATTTACAAAGTTAAATTTAAAAACATGCAAATTTTTATTTATTAATTTATTTTTATTTTATTTATTTATTTCATTTTATAATTTATTTGACCTGGGTAATATAACAGTTGTGATATTGTAGCATTAAAGTGCTAAAGTAGTGTTTTAAAAGTATGCTGTTTTTTTTTTTTTTAATTACAATGTATAAAAAAGTGTCTAAATGTATAATATGTGTCCAGCTCTGTGTCTGTGAAGAGTGACCAGTCAAAAGGTCCCATGCCAAACTTCTGTGAGAAAAAAACGTCATCTACCAAAAGGTATTTAATGTGTTTTACAATATAGCATTCTAGCATTATTTATCCACAGTGTGTGATAGAACTTTACTGTAGAAAACTTAAAATAAATTACTGACCACAATATTTGTGTAATTGTTTGGTCTTTCTGGAGCTTCCTTCAGTAAAACAACTACACTGGTAATCACTAAGAGGCATGCATGCAAGTTCAGCATGGGAAATATAGATCATGCAACTGAACATGAATATATCCATCCAACCATAGTCCTAGCAGGATTAAATGCACAGCTATACTGTACCTAATTATCATTTGCAGCATTAAACCTTTTTAACTGATACTGTACCACCTCTGTCATTCATTCATTCATTCATTCTTTCATTTATTCATTCATTCTCTTTCTTTCTGCTCTTTATGTCATTAGTGTCAGATCAGGCTCACCTGTATCCAGCTCTGTGTCTGTGAAGAGTGACATGTCAAAAGAAGAACAACAGAACTTCAGTGACAAAACAACGCCATCTGCCAGAAGGTATTTCATGTGTTTCGGATTTTTAGTCACACAGACTGTGTTGGAAAGTTTATCAGTAAATACTTATTATGAAACTTTTTTAGGTCAAATATTTGCAGCCTCAAACCTTTTTTTTATGATACTGTTCCACCTGTTATTCATTCATTCATTCATACATTCATTCATCATTTGCATTATTATCATAACTAATTATCATTTGCAGCATTAAACCTTTTTAAATGATACTGTACTACCTCTGCCATTCATTCATTCTTTCATTCATTCATTCTTTCATTCTGTCATTCATTCATTCTCTTTCTTTCTGCTCTTTATGTCATTAATGTCAGATCAGGTTCACCTGTATCCAGCTCTGTGTCTGTGAAGAGTGACATGTCAAAAGAAGAACCAACAAACTTCAGTAACAAAAAAACACCATCTGCCAGAAGGTATTTCATGTGTTTCGGATTTTTGGTCACACAGACTGTGTTAGAAAGTTTATCAGTGAATACTTATTATAAAACTTTTTTTTAGGTAAAATATTTATATACTCTAAAATGTGTATTTTTATTTTATTATAAACTCTGAAATGTAATATCAGCCTATTTCTCTAATATTTTACCTGGAAATGCAGCATTTTGTTCGATATATTTTCTAACAGGGCTCAATATGAGACATTTGATTCAGACTACCAGACTCACAGGAACCACAAAAATTTCAAAGACTATCTCTTAGGGATCTTCCAGGTAAGAAAATTGTTTAATGTTTATAAATATGTTATTGAACACAGATTTAATTTATAAATAGCTTTGACAAAATATGGATGTACAATTAGGTTTAAATTATATTTATTTATTTATTTATTTATTTATTTGTTCATTTTTTCAGGATCTTGAGAGCAAAGTAATACAATTCCTGAAGAACGAACTTGAAAAGTTCCGGAAAATCTTACAGAAAGACAACCTACAATACTTTGTGAATGACTTTAATGACAACAGATGTAGCATCAAAGAAGCAGCTCTTGATCTTGCTCTCTACTTCCTGAGGGAGATGAAGCAAGATGAAGCTGCTGATACTCTAGAAGGTAAGAGACTAATGACCATCTGTCATATTGTCACTTGTCAGGGCTCCAGACTTCAACCAAATGGTATTTTGTAATCTTTTTTTTTCTGCTGATGCAACTAAATTTTGTCCACTGCGCTGCCCTTTCTGGTGCACATGAGAAATATCAAACAGCAAAAGAAATGAAAGCATAACGAAACTGCGGTACTCGTTTCAGTTGCGCAATATGCACTGATTATCAGCTCGGACCAACAGTTGAGTACAGCGCACGCAAACTGGTCCAAGCTTAGAACAGGTTTACTCGAGAAAAAATGTTGAAAGACACTACTGTTACTGCAAAGTGCTGCAAGATCCAGTGAGAAGCATTTGAATTTGTTAAGACTGCTGCTAGATCTAGTGATAAGCTTTAAAATTCTCCACAATATTCTCTGTTATAAACAGATCAAACAGTGCTGACAGACAAAACCAGAAGTAGTTAGGCTAACTATAACAACGGTGTTGTGACAGAAATACTTGAATGTTATTACATTTTTGTAATAAGGTTTGTACAACCTTTTAATCAACAAATGGCTTTGCTGAATCCGTGACTTTCAGGTATTTCACACAACTATTTCCAGCACTTTAAAGATCTAAAACTGATGTAAAAATGCTGTTTTTAATTGAAATGCCAAAATAAACTTTGTAGTAAACACTTATCTAAAATGTAAAAAAAGACATTAAATTACTATAACTACTAAAAGTTTTGCACACACACCCACACAGTGCTACCAAATCTGCTTCTGGTACAACCATGTGTAGGACTTTGTGTTGGTGCCACTGCCCTCCATGTTATTCTGGAGCCCTGCTTATGAATGTATTAGAGAAAATGGACTGAAACAAATGTTTTTTTTTTTTTTTCCTCCTGTGTTTAGATGATCTCAATTTCATTCATCAGCTAAAATGTAGCCTAAAGAAGAAGTATCAATGTGTGTTTGAAGGAATTGCAAAGCAAGGTGACTCTACACTTCTGAATAACATCTACACAGATCTCTATGTCATTCAGGGTTGTAGTGAACAAGTCAATACTGAACATGAGGTTAGACAGATTGAAGTTGCTTCCAGACGTTGTGAATCACAGGAGATACAGGTTGAATGCAAACAATTGTTTAAAGCACCTGAACAAGACAAGGAGATCCGAACTGTACTGACAAAAGGAGTTGCTGGCATCGGAAAATCAGTCTCTGTGCAAAAGTTGATTTTGGATTGGGCTGAAGGAAAAGAAAATCAGGATATCAGCTTCATATTTCCTCTTCCATTCAGAGAGATGAACTTAAAGGAGGAAAAAAAAATAAGTTTAATAGACCTTGTAACTCAGTTTTTCCCAGAAACAAAAGGACTTAACCTTACAAGAAGAAAGAATTTTAAAGTCCTGTTCATCCTTGATGGATTGGATGAATGTCGTCTACCTCTAAACTTTGAGGGTAATGAGATGTGGACTGATGTTTCATCAATGGCCTCTCTAGATGTTCTCCTGACAAACCTCATCAAGGGAAATCTGCTTCCTTCTGCTCTCATCTGGATCACCACCAGACCAGCAGCTGCCAGTAAGATTCCTCCTGACTGTGTCAACCGGCTGACAGAGATACGAGGATTCAATGATGCACAAAAGGAAGAGTACTTCAAAAAAAGATTCACGGATGAGAATCAGGCCAAAGATATCATTGATCATGTTAAAAAATCAAAGAGTCTCTTTATCATGTGCCACATCCCAGTCTTCTGCTGGATTTCAGCAACTGTTTTCCAGAACATTTTAGAGGAGAAAATAAATAATGATCTGAAAAAAAATGAGGCTCATGACTCCTCCAAAACACTGCAGGAATCAAATAATGAAGACACTCCCAAAACCTTAACACAAATGTACACACACTTTCTCCACTTTCAGATCCAGCAGATCCGCCGAAAGTATGGTGGAGAATTTAGACCAGATGTTTCCAGGGATAAAGATACCATTATTTCACTGGGGAAACTGGCATTTCAAGAGCTGGAAAAAAACAACCTGATCTTCTATGACACAGACCTGGAAGCCTGTGGTATTGATGTCTGTACGGCATCAGTGTATTCAGGCATGTGTACCCAGATCTTTAAAGAGGAAACAGGGATAATTATTGGTTCCATGTATTGTTTTGTTCACTTGAGCATTCAAGAGTTTATTGCAGCCCTTTATGCACACCTCTTTCTAGACAAAAACAAGAAAAGTGTATTTAGTCAAGACTCTACAGAACAGGAAAACAAAAATGAAAACATGATTGATTTGCTCAAGACTGCAGTGGACAAGGCGCTTGAGAGTGACAATGGACATCTGGACCTTTTCCTTCGATTCCTTCTCGGTCTGTCACTCCAGTCCAATCGACGACTCTTACGAGGACTGTTGACACAGCAAGACTGCAATGACCGTAACAACAAGGAAGTAGTTCAGTACATCAAGCAAAAATTAGGAGAAAATCTGTCTCCAGAGAGATCCATCAATCTGTTTTACTGTCTGAATGAACTGAATGACCAAACTCTGGTGAAAGAAATTCAGAACCACCTTAGCAAAGGAAGTCTCTCATCTGGTGACCTTTCACCTACCCAGTGGTCTGCTTTGGCTTTTGTGTTGTTGACATCAGGGGAGGAGCTGGAGGACTTTGAGCTTCAGAAATTCAAGAAATCAGATGAGTGTCTCATTAGACTATCAGCAATCATCAGAACCTCCAAAAGAGCTCTGTAAGTCATTTAATACACTTTATCATGTTTTGCTTTCGTTTGAAATAGTGTTGCTTTCCTCAACGAAAATTATGACTAAATATCGTCTTCAACGCACCTTTATCACGTGAGGAAAACGGGATGAGATGCAACGTAAATGCTGGTCATGTGACGATGACTATAATTAAATGTATAATGCAATATCGTTGACGAATAAAAACGAGACTAAATGTGGTTTAGAAAATAAAAACTATGCTAAAATGTCTCTTAATTTTCGTTGATCAAAACGAGATGAAACGAAAAGTCATAACGTTATTACGTTTTGTTTAGTAATAGTAATATAATACATTACTAATGAAATTCGGGTAATACTATTACTCGTTACAATCTCAGTAACGCAAGTTACAACAACATATTTTACCCCAAAATTAAGTGGTGAATTTACCAACACCACAAAACAGCACCAGAGAAAAAAAAAAAAAGTCTGCGTGTAAAATAGTTTGTCTATTTCCTGTTGCTGCAATTCGATGGTTAAGATGACTGAGACGGATTCTACATGTGTAAGATGGACACACTCCCGTTTTATTCATATTATCAGAGAAAAGAATAAGAATGCATAATCAGGTGTAATCTATGTGCTACACCAAACTCTCGACAAGGAGAAATTGAACGAACAACTCCGGGAAACACTTGGATTGGTTTGTGTGGCGCTCGTCGAAAGTTCACGGAAAGAAAAACGAGATGACAGAAATGAAAGTAAACACGCTGTAATTTCGAATGATCTGTATGATCAAAAATGACTTGAGTTTTTTGTTGTTTGTTTCCGCTGTTTCGATTGCGCCGGCGCGTCATGAACACACATACAGCAAACGTTGAAGCCTGTTCATTATCAGAATAAAATACAGTCAACAATCATATACGCTGATTAATTAAAATATTGCGTACTGCATAGTACAATCCGTGTCGTTCAGCCTGAGATCGGGCCAAACACATATTTGCTCATGTGAGGATGTTTTTACGCGCATTAAAGCTTGATTTACTAATAAATAATAGTTTAGCATTCAATTCATGCCGAATGAGAGAGGTAGACTGCATTTGCTTTCAGTTTCGCTTTAAATTAGCCTAATTTGTCTTGGCTTGTTTAGCAACTTATATATTTTATTCTTGTTTTGTTCCGAAAACCATTCAAAATAGTCTATAGGCTAGGTATTGTGTTTATTGTTTGTACATTACAACATTTCACTTTATTTACCGGCATTATTTATAAATGTAATAATTTTGTGCTTATCTGTATTTAACCTAAACCATAACGTTAATTTAGACCTACATACCGGTAGCCTATCTAAATATGATTTTATAATTTTATGCTATATAGACCTACCTTATTACCCTCCACTGGATGCATAATGAGCTGCAATAAACTACATTTTGGTATTTTTTAATGCCTAGTCATACTTCTGTGGATATTTTGGTGAAAGTAACTCAAAAGTAGTCTAACACATTACAATTCAGAGACAGTAATATTGTAATGTAACTAATTACTTAAAAAAAACAGTAACTAGTAATATATAATGTATTACGTTTTGGAAGTAACTTGCCCAACATTGCTAAGCATCCCTTGTTGGCCAAATACTGTAGCTAAATTTGTCAGACTAAAATAAAATTTTCATTGACTAAAACTAGACTAAATGTCATCAGTTTTTGTCGACTAAAACTAGACTAAAATGTCATCAGTTTTCGTCAACTAAAACTAGACGAAAATAGTCATGGATAATTCTGACTAAAATAAGACTAAAATGCTCAGACTTTTAGTCGACTGAAACTTGACTAGACTAAAAAGAGTATGAACATGACTAAAACTAATAAAAACTAAAATGACAGCTTCACACAAAGACTAGACTAAAACTAAAATTAAAACAGGCCGCCAAAAACAACACTAGTTTGAAATGTGCAGTTATCTTAATTTCTCTATATTGATTCGTTAACATACTTTACATATATGATTAATGCTATATTTTTTTCGCATACCCTTATCTTTTCTTTTTTATGATTATGGGGGAATTAAAGTGTAAAGCTTATTATTATTTTTTTTTTTTTTATTAATAGTGTCACTTTTACATTTAGTATGTAGCAGTGTTCATTTTGACAGCAAATTTTGATTTAGTTTTAGTCATAGTCTTTTGACTACAATGCCATTTAGTTTAAGTCATATTTTAGTCATCTGAGTTTAGTTGTAGTCTCGTTTTAGTGAAATATTGTAAGATTTAATTAGACTAAATCTACAGTAGAATTAAGCATTAAGCATTTATCTAAAATGTACAAATTCACACACACACACACACACATATATATATATATATATATATATATATATATATATATAATGCATACAACATTCTTTATTCTTACATATTTTTTTATATAAATTCTATTAATACTATTCCTTATTATGGCTAGTAATGTGGTTCAGTCAAGAGCATTGAGTGATTTTTCTCTCTGCCGTTTGTTGCTTAATAATTATTACACAGATAACAGCAATAATTTAGCTGCTGTCTCTTTAAGACCAAATGCACTGATCCAATTTACTGATACACATTTCAGTATTTACCAATATTAACTGTTTGTGTTCACTTAAGACATAACCATGTGTGTTTACGTGAATACTCACTAAACCTGACAATTTTACATCTTTTTGTGTGTGTTGTCAGTTCAAATGCAATAAGGTGCAAAAGAGAAATTAATCCAGTACTCATGCACTCTCTGAGAGGTGCGCGAATGTATCATATGTCTGCTCTTACTCCCAGACCTTGACATTTTTTAGTTTAATGAGACAGTCACAAGTGTATGCAAACTTATGTCTTGCGAGGTAGATAATGCATTATAGTTCAAATGTGCACATCTGCACTTCCTACCATGCAGAGGTCTGACTGGATCTCTTCCTAAACTTGACGAAAACTATGCTTTATTGGGTTAAGTTAGCAGAGGACAAAGTACAGCAGTTAACAGTCTACCTTATACATCACATTGGTTCATAGTTATTTTCAATAACTTTTACTATTTACTTCTCTCCAATGTCTGCTTTAAAGCATATATGCTCTTACATAACTTAAAATGTTCAAATCATTTAATCCCCAGAATCTCCTTCTCTAGACATTCATCAAGCAACTCATTGTTATTATCATTTTTTTTAATCCAAACTTGCTTAATTTTATCTTGCAAATGTCATATTTTTTGAAGAGGAATGTTAGTGTAGCTCACCATTATCAATTTAATGTTCATGTAAATTCATTGGAAAATATTTAATATTTGTATGTTAAAAAAAATATTGTATATGTTCCTCCTAATTTTGTGATGTGATTTATTTCCATTGCAGACTAAATGATTGTAACCTAACAGACAAAAGCTGTCCAGCTCTTGCTACACTTCTTGGATCAGATTCCAGCCTGAAAGAGCTGAACATGAACAATAATAATATGCAGGATTCAGGAGTGAAGAAAATCTGTACTGGACTGAAGAGTAAAAAGTGTGAATTGGAGACACTGAGGTAAGTTGTGTGGCAACAGATGTTTTAGGTATTTTTACTCTTTAAAATGTAACAATGTATTATTTGGATATAACTAAATACACCAGATGAATATCCTGTTTTACCATTTCCTTTGTTAATTCTGGATTTATTATTATTATTTTATTTATTTATTTTGGTATTGTCTGGTATTGCCTAACTTTCACTATCAATGTGTTAAAAAGCACAATTTCTAAATTTAAGCTAAAAGCAACTAGCTACTAATGATTAAAGAAAAAAAAAAAAAAAAAAAAAAAAACAGATCACATATTACAAACAAATTACAATAAATTATAATGGCAGAATGGCATTCGAACAGGCTTGACCTTGTAAGGATATATCATTTTAATAGTGCTACAGGTATGAAATGGGTAATGAGCAAAATATTAAACTGACTGCTTGTAGAGCAGGACTGCAACAACTCTCGAAGAATCAAGATGGGGACTAAGAGGGGACTTGCACATCATTATGCACTTTTGTCACAAACTTCACTGAATAAGTGCAAATCCATGCATGTGCTTTGAACATACGAAGTCTCTGAACATGTGCTTTGAACTGACATTAAGTTATCTGTGCATTTTTGCCTCCATAGTTATTTATCAGTTTTGCAACTAACTTTTTTCACATATATTTGTAAAAAGAATGAAATCTAATTATACTAATGATTTTTTTTTTTTTTTTTTTTTTTTTTCTGTCCTAGACTTTCAAACTGCGGTATTACTAAAGAAGGTTATAAAGCTCTGGCTTCAGCTCTGAGATCAAACCCTTCACACCTGATAGAGCTGGATCTCACAGGAAATGATCCTGGACAATCAGGAATGAAGCAGCTCACTGATGTACTACAGACTGGGTGTTGTAAATTAAAGATACTCAGGTGATAAATGTCTTCAAAAATATTAAATAAGCTACAGATGATTGAAACTTGTACAATTGGATTGACAGGGAAAAAAATCTGCAATTCAACATTTTCATTAGTTCAACACAAGTTTTGAGACAAAATGCATAGAATTGCATTACAATTCTGGAAAAGAAATCTCCACAATGGCCCATAAAATTAATATATTAAATAAAATTAAATATATATATATTTTTTTTAAGTGAGAATTAATTTGTGCAAAATGTAATAATAGCTTTTAATGACCGTATATGTTTAATTAAGCCATCAACATATGAGTAAGATATTATTTTGGGAATAGGAAAACACTAAACTTGGTTAAGGAATTTAACCAAGCTATCACTTTTGGTCAATTTTGTAGCAAAAATCAAGTTTTAATGCAGCAGATCTGATTTATGTAAATCAAATTCACTATATAACACATTAAAATGTAATTTGCACAATTTACTTTAAAATGTAAATCTATGTACTGTTTATGTAAAAGATGGTAATGATATTTATATTAATGAATTTAATGTTTGTGTTTTATGTATTATATGCATTTAGTTTTATGGTGTAATTTGTTTTCCCTTGTAGTCTAAATGATTGTAGCTTAACAGACAAAAGCTGTTCAGCTCTTGCTACACTTCTTGGATCAGATACCAGTCTGAAAGAGCTGAACATGAACAATAATAATCTTCAGGATTCAGGAGTGAAGCAAATATGCACTGGACTGAAGAATATGAAGTGCAAGTTAGAGATACTGAGGTAAGTTGTGTGACAACTGACATTGATTTCAACCAAAACTGAAGGTCTGAAATATTTTAAATAATCCATATAATCTAGGTATAAAAATATATTCTTTGAATATAATTGTACGGTAAAGTACTAAAATGGAATTCCCTTTTAAAAATATGAAAAATATGCAAATTATGCTTAATTTGCCTAAGTGTTGTTACTAGTAAAAAGAATATACTTTTTTTTTTTTTTTGTTTTAAGGCATCACCTATTTTTTGACAGCCACTTCAAATTGTCTCATATGAACTTTGAATAATTCTCACTGACAACAAGTCATATTTTGGTCAAAGCACAGAAAAGTCACAATGTGCATGTTTTAACAGCCATTTGCTAGCATGGAAATAGCCGATTAACTAGTGTAGTGTTACATTTGTTATTTTTGCTCTTGACTTTCAAACTGCTGAAGAAGGGTTTAAAACTTTGGCTTGAAAATAACAGAAAAATAGAATTATGATCAGAATCAACTGCAGTTAGAGTTGTATGCAATTAAGATTTAAATTGCAAGTGCAATGAGTTTGCTTTCTTCTTTTATTTTGAGAAGATCGATAATGTTGGTGATCCTCAAATTGTACATTGTAAAAATGTTATTCTCTTGTTTAAAGCAATTTGAATTACCATTGTGTGTACCATTCTGTTGCTGCTTCACTAAGAAACTGTACTACTTGTAATGGTTCAATTGTGTATCATCTTCAGTATGGATATTTTATTATTTCCAGGCTCAGTAAGTGTGCTCTAACAGAGAAAAGCTGTCCAGATCTGGCTTCAGTTCTTAGTTCAGACTCCAGCAGTCTGAAGGATCTTGACTTGAGCAACAACAATCTGCATACTTCGGGAGTGAAGCTGCTTTCTGATGCATTGAAAGAAAACTGTATGCTTGAAAAACTCAGGTGAGTTGATGTTTAACAGATGAATGGTCTCTGGGCCTTTGCTTGCCTGCATATTCAGTCATTAGTTTTATTTTTAAGACTGTTAAAATTGATGTGTTAAATGAACACAGTTAATGAACTGTTTCTTTTTTTAATGATTAATCTTGTACAGGTCTTTTGTTGAAGAACAGATTACACATTTGAATATTACATTTCCAAACCTGTTCATGACTCTCTAACTGTAGTGTAAACAGACGAAGGTTATAAAGCTATGGCTTCTGCTAGATTAATGGTCTGTTGCCCTTTGATTGCCTCCATATTCAGTCGTCAGTTTTTCTTTGAACATTCATTTGTACATTGAAGGCAGTTCACAAGCGGCTTACTTTTTAGGGATTTGTGTTGTTTAGAACACTGTGTAGAATAAATTATTCATCAGCTAAATGTTTCATTTTTATTTCTAGATTTTCAAACTGCAGTATCACTAAAGAAGGTTATAAAGCTCTGGCTTCAGCTTTGGGATCAAACTCTTCACACCTGATAGAGCTGGATCTCACAGGAAATGATCCTGGACATTCAGGAGTGAAGGAGCTCAATGATTTACTACAGGATGGACAGTGTAAATTAAAGACCATAAGGTGATAAAATCACCTTGAAATACACACATATTTTTAAAAAAGCAGCAGATGCGATATCAGCTGAATAAAAACTAGGGAGATGTGGTCACATAGACCAATGTACAATTTTAATTTCAAGAAGAGAAATGTACTCCAATTCAAAATCACTGTAACAACAATTATGTTTGTTCAACACATTTTCATAGAGAACACATGTAATTACATTATAAATTGTTTTTTTTTTTTTTTTTTTTTTTTTTTTTTAATTGCTCTTAGAACATTGAAACTCCAAAAACTCATGCTCTCGACACACTGCATTTGGCATATTATCCA
Source organism: Labeo rohita (assembly GCF_022985175.1). NCBI lineage: Eukaryota > Metazoa > Chordata > Actinopteri > Cypriniformes > Cyprinidae > Labeo > Labeo rohita. The sequence goes on from NW_026129319.1 coordinate 33,354, forward strand.
CAAAACTACTAAACCTTTAAAAACGTAAAAACTTTTTTTTTTTTTACTTTGCATTTTGTTAATTGAAACTAGAGCCATTAGTCTTAACTGCAAAAAGGGAAATAATATAAGACTGATTAACCTACAATTCTTATCTTCCTGTAGGTTTCTGAAATGTCCTGGTGCACAGGAAGTGTGTGAGTATCTCACCGAAGTTCTGGGAAAAAGTCCATTATTACTGAAAGAACTGAAACTGAGTGGAGATATATTAGGAGCCCTGGATGGGGAGAAGCTCTCTGCTCTTTTGATGGACTCTCATAGCAAAGTGGAGAAAATCAAGTAAACAAACATGATTTTATGCATTATAACTTTTTTAATTATTATGAAAGGCCATTAGTCACGAGTGAGCAAATATGAAGACCTGTTGTCTGTTGAATATGTGCTAAATAATAAATAATGCTGTTTTGTGTTTAGTGTGAATAATTGTGAGCTGACAGAGAAAAGCTGTTTAGTTCTAGCTACCGTTCTCTCCTCCAAAACCATCCTGCAAGAGGTGAACCTGAACAACAGCCGTCTGCTGGATTCAGGAGTCAACGAGATCTGTGAGGGACTGAAGAATCCTGTGTGTGAGCTAAAGATACTAAAGTGAGTACATGTCACCATTGAATTCAAATCAAACATTCCATTCCATATCTGTTTGTTCCGTTGTGGAAAGTAGAGCAAATGCATGCAAGAATAGAAATTCTGTTTATTGTCAGAAGTCCAGGTTAGACAGTGCATCCAGTATAGAATCACTAATTATAGTGATTTATCTGTTCTATGTGCTTTTTAACACAATGTGCTACACTGTTTGCGTAGTGTAGGCAGAGTTTAACCTGCTAGTTCACACCAATGCAACAAGAGTAGAAGGTACATCATTTACATAACAACCACTGTCCTGGCTTTGTATCCAGCTGAACACTTACACTCAATAAAATAACTTGACACCAGAAAGTTGTAGTTTAGCTTATTTATAAATAAAACAACTGTATAAATAGACTGTTACATGAAAGAAAAATAAATAATTACACGTTGAGTCTGGTTATATCCAGCATGAGACAATTATGCAATTATTTGTCCACTCCACTTCTTTATCCAACTATTCCAGAATGTTTCAGAAGGTTTAGGCCTGTTTCCATTGGCATTGGAACATGTTGCTGAAATACTGTTGAGTTGAGAGTTTTCCAGCATCAGAACCAAATATTGCGTTAGTATGAAAGGAAAATTAGGATCTGGGAAGATGGGGACTAAAGGGTTTGCATTAATCATGGCTGTCACCTCCGACATGAATGTCACTGAGACTTCATGAGTAAGCTGTAAATTCATGAGTAAATTCGTAATGATCACTAACATAATTCATAGAAAGATGGCAAAATTGAAAAGCATTAAACACATTCTTAATAAAACAAAGAAATACATGCCATTAATATCTGTAAAATAAGTATTTTAGCCAGTTTTTTTTTTTTTTTTTTTTTTTTGTTTTTTTTTTAATTAGGGATTAAATTAGGGATTGTAGAAATGAGTACACCCTATATTTAATTAAAGTGTAATATTCTAGTACTTAATATGTCCTCCATAACTTAAAGTATACTGCTCTGACCTTTCTTGGCAGTGTACAAGTTCGTGACAAATTGTCACATCTGTCCTGTTTAACTCCTGGAGGATGACCTCCTTAAATGCCCTGGTCTTTAATGGGGAGTTTTAAATTGCTTGTCTCTACAGAATCTCTCACAGATGCTTAAGAGTGTTAAGATTGGGTGAAATACATGTCCCACTGAAGGGTTTTCACCCCAGAATGAATATCATTGTTGTGTTGAAAAAAATCCCCAACAGTGAAGGGAATGAGGAGAGGGTTGCATCTTCAGTTTCAGTATTTTTGTATTACATCACACAGTGTTATGTAAATTCATGACATTATTGATAAAGCACAATTCCCTCACATCTTCAGCACTCTACATCCCAACATAAGAGCTTTACTACCACTGAACATCACTGTGGGAAGCAGGCATTTCTCACTGTACTCCTCCTCTAGCAACACCATAACATTTTGAATGATGTTAGATCAGAAATGATTGACATAGTCTCATGAAAACAGAGTATAGATTCCCAGAAGTCTGTATTTTGTAAATATGGGCCTTGGGAAAAGCTAAATGAGTTTATTGTGCTTTTGGTTACAGTAGGTAGTTCTGGTGTAGATAAACAACAATGCATGTTACTTCTGCAGGCCACATCTTAATCTGTCAGATAAAGTGTCATTCTTTTCATAGCTTTTGCCAACTTGGAGAAACTTGAAACCCTCTTGGTGTTTCTCCTGCTCTTTTAGCAAAAATTAACTCATCACCAAATGATAATGATAATGATATAAGCTTAAAGTGAAGACCTAATTATTTCAGGTGCCTTTTCATACGTTAATTGTTTTTGAATTTCCGTTACGTTTGCTATATTTTCACACTTGAAACAGTAACTTTGTGTTCCTCTTGTACCATTGTCCTCTTTTATGAGCTCTGCTCACCCTGCCCCTCTCTTCCTTGGAAGAGGAAAGATGATTTTCAAAAAATCATAAAAAAATATAAAGTGTGGGGCTTACTACTTCTGGAGGGGCAGCTGGATCTTGAACAGTGGGTACTGATCCATCCTTAAATTTTAACTTTTTAGCAAAGCCTGCCTTGAATTGTCCCTTGTTAAGAAAGCAGTCTGCAGTAAAATTATTCACACAAACATTTAGAACACATTTAGGTCAATCAGGGGCGCATTCCCTTCAAAAACAAAAGTAATTTACTGCATCTGCGTCAGATGTCGGGAGTAAATGATGATTGCTATGTTCATTATTACATCCAACAACAAAACACCTCAATCGCTTAGGAGCCATTCTTTGTCTACACCTCCTCCAGTGTCAAAACAATGGCGGACTGTTTCCAGCTCACTCAGGGTGGGTCTGTGCAAAAACAGCAGTGACTTTCAACAGTCAAAGGAGACACCTGTGCAAAGCGATGTCACTTTGCCAAAAATCTGTAAACGGCTTGCTTTCAGAAAGTGCTTATGATTTGTGGGGATTTAAAAAAAAAAAAAAAAAAAAACACTGGGTGGATTTGTATCATAATATAGTGGTTGTGCATACACACTGCAAAGACGCATTTAAATCTTGATATTCCCTTTAAGGATTAATCATTTATGGGTCTTTTCTTGAATACATTTTCATTCCTGTTCTAGGCTCTCTAACTGTAGCATTACAGAAGAAGGCTATAAAGCTCTGGCTTCAGCTCTGAGATCAAACCCTTTACACCTGATAGAGCTGGATCTTACAGGAAATGATCCTGGACAATCAGGAGTAAGGGAGCTCAATGATTTACTGCAGGATCCAAATTGTCAACTGAATACACTGAGGTAAGACCTCATGGAAAAAAAAAAAAATCTCTACACTGCACAAGGTTTATTTGAGAACTGAGTTGACTGCTACATCATCTTCTCTTTTGTAGGTTTTTGGGTCCTGCTGCAGATAAAGCCTGTCAATATGTAACTGGAATTGTGGGTATAAACCCATTACTCCTGAGAAGACTGAATCTGCATAAACGTAAACTTGGAGACAAACGAGTGAATCAGGTTGCTGCTCTACTGCAGGATAAACACTGTAAACTTGACACATTGATGTGAGTATTTCACAAAATTTGTATATTTATACTTTGCGTTGAAATATCTTTCATTTTATATTGTACATTAAGACTTTCACGCGTACGATCACACCAGTGTGATCATTCTTGGCTGGTCCCTGAAGCGTATGATCACACTGGTGTGATTCAAACATTCGGCGCATCACATGATCAACTGCGGAATTCAAATCTGTTTTGGTGCTTTGGCTGGCGCTGAGCCAGATTGGACGTGCTGAGCGTCATATTATCACATCTATTCTGTGTTTTCAACCATATAATGCTTATTTTAGGTTCCAGACATTTAAATACACATAAGTCCTAGTAAAACAATGCATTTATGTTTAGCAAAATACACGCTGATGTCTATGGAAGTGGCAATAATGATGCTTACAAATGTTATCTGACAACATGTTTTACTGATATCATATACACATTGTGTAGGTAACTATAAAGTTTACTCGGCTCTTCTCCCAGCTCACCAGAGACTTACTTTAATGTTTTTCGGGAGGAGAGGATGAATTTGCGTTTTTAAAATCCCACAGCTCGGATTCAGCGCGAACTAACATGGCGGCGCCCATCACCCGGTGTAGATCAACTAACACGCTCATTATAAAAGTGTTTAAACCTCCAAATACATTTACTTGCACATATTTCAGAATCTGAATATCAGATATTTCATAATACAGTGAGCACGTTTGTGAATATTAATAATAAAGAGGGAAAAACGATATAAAAGTGATACATGTGTCATACATTGCTATTGGGGCTGCACTGTGTTACGTGACAAACACGAGGTGTCGCCATGGAAACAATAAGGCTATACGTTCTAAATAACAGTCGCCTAAAAAAAAAACTCACCATGGGGGCTCAGCTAGAATATTTTAAACTCCAGTGTGAAAGGGTTAAGTGGTTACATGAACATTTTACATTTATTAATTTAGTAGACACATTTGTCCAGAGCAACTTATAAATAACAATAATACAAGCAGAAGCAACTAAGACTGAAAAAGTGAAAATGACGACGTATTGTCAAGTATGGTGACCCATACTCGAAATTGGTCCTCAGCATTTAATCCATCACGAGTGCACACACACAGCAGCGAGAAGTGAACACACACACTGTAAACACACACCCAGAGCAGAGGGCAGCCATTACTCCAGTGCTTGGGGAGCAATTGGGGGTTCGGTGCCTTGCTCAAGGGCACTTCAGTCATGGTATTGAAGGTGGAAAGAGTGCTGTTCAATCCCCACCTTCAATTCCTGCTGGTGCAGGAATCGAACCAGCAACTTTTGGGTTACAAGCCCGATTCTCTCTGACCACCAGGCCATGACTGTTGTTTTTCATTAAAGAAGATTTTAGATCTATACAAACAGTTACTTTCTCTACAGGCTGAATAATAACAGGATCACAGCAGAAGGTTTTGCTGTGCTGATTTCAGCATTGAATTCAAATCCTTCAAACCTGACAGAGCTGGATCTGAGTGGGAATAAAATAGGTAACTCAGGAATATGTCTGCTGTTGAATAATCCTCAGTGCAGATTGGAGAAACTGAGGTGTGTATCTTTATTTATCTACATGTTGACATAATATATAATCGTAATTGTCAATTTGATTAGATTGACTGTCATGACAGACTTTTTGTTTGACTTCTTTGCTTATCCTTAAATATTCTATGAAAAATAAAAATTTGCATTTGTTGCTTAGGATCCACTTTATATTAAGTGTACCACTATGTACTTTCATTTAAATTAATAATTTGATATTGTGTACATATACCTCCCTGTAATTGCATCTGTAATTAATTTCTGTAGTTACAGCAATAATTACACTGTTGACATTGCTTATCTGTGGGGTGAGATTTTTGTCAATATTAATATAAAATATTGGGATATATTGCATGCTTTCATGGCAGTTTTTATTACTAGTATTTAAATAATGACATTTCATTTCACACACATACTGTATACAGTGCATCCGGAAAATATTCACATCGCTTCACTTTTTCCACATTTTGTTATGTTACAGCTTTATTCCAAAATGTATTCAATTCATTATTTTTCTCCAAAATCGACAAACAATAGCCCATAAAGACAGCATGAAAGAAGTTTGTTTGAAATCAATTATTTGCAAATTTAATTAAAAAAAAATAATAATAATAATTTAAAAAATCACGTGTATGTAAGTATTCACAGCCTTTGCCATGACACTCAAAATGGAGCTCCGGTGCATCCTGTTTCCACTGATCATCTTTTAAATGTTTCTACAACTTGACCGGAGTCAACCTGCGGTAAATTCAGTTGATTGGACATGATTTGGAAAGGCACACACTTGTCTATATAAGATCCCACAGTTAACAGTGCATGCCTCAGGATAAACAAGGCATGGAGTCCAAGAAGACTTCTGAGACCTCTGAGACAGGATTGGCACAAATCTGGCGAAGGGTATAAAAAAGTTCTGCAGCAGTGAAGGTCCCAATGAGCACTGTAAATGAAAGAAGTTTGAAACCACCAGAACTCTTCCTAGACTTTGCCTCCTGGCCAAACTGAGCAATTGATTGAGAAGAGCCTTGTCTAGAGTGGTGACCAAGAACATGATGGTCACTCTAGTTGAGCTTCATGATCGTATGTGGAGATAGGAGACAACTACAGATGGACAGCCATCACTGCGGTGGTCTTTATGGTGGTGTGGCCAAACTCAATCCTCTCCTCAGTGAAGACACATGAAAACATACTCGGAATTCAGCCACAGCCTGGGATTGAACCCAATCAAATATTTCTGGAGAAACCTGCAAATGTGCATCTGCCCCCATCCAACCTGACAGAGCTTGATAGGTGAAGAGATGAGGAGAAGGATGGCAGATAATATTTAAATGATGATGAGCAAAGCTTGTAGCATCATATCCTAATGACGTGAGGCTGTAATTGGCGCCAAATGTGCTTCAACAAAGTATTGAACAAAGGCTGTGAATACTTATGTACATGTAAATTTTCATTTTTTATTTATTTATTTAATAAATTTGCAAATATTTTAAACAAACTTCTTTTACGTTATCATGATAGGGTATTGTCTGTATATTTTGGAGGAAAATAATTAAATGAATTCATTTTAGAATAAGGCTGTAACATGACAAAATGTGGAAAAAAGTGAAGTGTTGTGAATACTTTCTGGATTGACTGTATATCAGTTCAGTTTACTTGGCATAGAACATGTAGTACTTAACTTTTTTTTCTCTTCATATTATAGACTTTCAGACTGCAGTGTTACTGAAGAAGGTTATAAAGCCCTGGCTTCAGCTCTGAGATCAAACCCTTCACACCTGATAGAGCTGGATCTCAGTGGAAATGATCCTGGAGAATCAGGGGTGAAGGAGCTCATCGATGTACAACTGGATAGACACTCTACATTAAAGACCATCAGGTACTGAATGTTTTCAAATATTATCTAATAAGCCATCAATGTATTTTTAGCTGTGTGAAACTAGGTAGTGAGCTGAAATGTGCAAGTAATTGAACTGAATTACACAAAGAGGAATTTACTTTTAACTGAAAGAAGTTCTACTTAGTCACACAAGTGTATGTCGTTGGTCTGACATGAGTTTTGTGAGATAATATAAAAACATGAAGGGGAAAAGGGCCCTATTGTTTTCCTACAGATTTATTTTATTTTATTTTACTTATTTATTTTTATTTATTTATTTATTTTTCAACTATTCGGGGCATTTTGTCCCATAACATGCTCTCAAAAACTCTTGATTTGGCAATGTTGTGACGTGATTATTTATTCTAAAATTATTTTCTTCTTCCTGTAGGTTTTTGAAAAGCCCTGCTGCAGAGAAAGTGTTTGAGTATCTTACTGAAGTTCTGGGTCAAAGTCCATTATTACTAAAAGAACTGGATCTGAGTGAAAATATATTAAAAAATCTGAATTGGGAGAAGCTCTCTGCTCTGTTGATGGATTCTCATAGCAAAGTGGAGAAAATTATGTGAGTTAACATGATTTTTACAGTATATTATAACTTTTCTGTTTACTCATTATAAAGGACTGTCAGTCAGATATGAAGATCTGATGTGTGTTAAATATGTGTTGAATAATAAATAATGTTGTTTTGTGTCTGGGTGTGTGTGTTCAGACTGAATAATTGTAAGCTGACAGAGAAAAGCTGCTCAGTTCTAGCTGCTGTTCTCTCCTCTAAAACAATCCTGAAAGAGGTGGACCTGAACAACAGCCGTCTGCTGGATTCAGGAGTCAAAGAGATCTGTGTGGGACTGAAGAATCCTATGTGTGAGCTGAAGATACTCAAGTGAGTACATTTTACCATCACCTACACTAAACACCATAGCAATCACTGTAATGTTATGTATTTAGTGCATCTGCTTACCTCCATCAGTGGGGAAACTTAAATAATACATTTTTGTTGCTGCTGCTGCTTTGTGTGTGTGTTGTAGATGTTTTCATTCAATAGCTGTGCATACACACATATTTGTACATTTTTCACACAGGAAAAAATGAGCCATTATTAACCTCTCAACAATGTCTCTAATCGCTCTCTAAATCTCTTAATTTGGTAATGAAAACAAAATAAAGTAGCAATGCATATAATACTGGTTCACGTTTATATTTTTCCTAGGTTAAGGATAATACTCAAACCACAACTCAATTCAGAAAATAAATAAATAAGTTCCTTCTTTCTTAAGTATCTTTCTTATACACAACCCAAGCAGATTTGTAAATGAATGTGGGGCTTTGGGTAAAACTGCCATAAAACTAAACAACATTGCCCCCAAAAATTCAAGGTAAGGAGACAGAAATGTCCCTGTACAATTAAATAAGTCATGGTTGTCGAAGTTAAACTGTCGATTTCAGCATTACAATTAAGTTTAAATTAGAATAATCTTTGTTTGAATCATTCTTAGATGCAGAGTCGGAAATTAATGAGGGTTTAATAAGGGTTTGTGGCAAAAATGCCACCAAAGTGAACAAAAATGCCTGCAAATTTGGTTTGCAGAATTACATTTAGATTCACTCACACTGCTTGTTGATTTGTGCAGCATTGAGCCTCATAACTAATTAAATGCCAATCATTGGCCAATCAGAGGCTCTTAGATTTGTCACTGCTAAAATCGCCAGAGCTGTGTGGATTGCGCACACTCACAAATTTCCTCATCATAAGCAACACAGTGCAGATATGATGTAAATAAAAGGTTAATTGCCTCTTTAGGAAGAAATGCTTGTAAGATTTAAATAAGATTTAAGATAAAAGTGTCTGCTAAATGAATAAATGTAAATATAAATACATGTGTATCACCTTTGAGCAGCATTATTATTGCAATGTTAACTGTAAATGTTAAATGTCTAGTTATTTCATGAAACTCTAGATGGTGCAGGCTGACGGGTTGTTAACGAAACTGATGACATTCACAGCCTTATATGACTTGGCACAAGCTGATTGGTTCATGTCGCATACGCAGCCAATGAGTTTGTACCTTTACCTTTAAATGGCTGGTTGGCATTCACTCAAGCTTTTTTCAGCAGCGCGCTTTCAGAGTTCCTCTGAAACCCTCCACCTTCCCCAGCTCCACCTGTATAGATCTTCTATGGGTTATGTTATATGCTATTTATGCAGCAGCAGTATGTCTTAAATACTCACAGAACCGTATCGTCATATACTTTGGCAGTAGCAAGTTCCTGTATTTTCTTGCGGCAGCTGCAATAATCTACAACTACAGCAATAACCTACAGCAGCAGCGTAGCAGATCTATTCCGCCAAGACCAAATACATTAACATTATCATTTACATTACCATGCTAAAATCTTCTGAGGGTTGTCATGGAATAATTGTAATTCATGGATTTATTTTCTGTAGACTTTCAAACTGCAGCATCACTGAAGAAGGTTATAAAGCTCTGGCTTCAGCTCTGAAATCAAATCCTTCACACCTGATAGAGCTGCATCTCACAGGAAATGATCCTGGACAATCAGGAGTGAAGGAGCTCGATGATTTACTACAGGATCCAAACTGTCAACTGAAGATACTGAGGTGAGTGTAATAGTTTTAAGATTTTGGCTAAAGAAACATTGGACCACCAAACCATCTTTTATCTTTCTGCGCCATTTCAACATACCTGGATCAGCATATTTAGCCACATCCTGTGGGGGGAAAAACTTGTGTTAAAATGTAATGATGAGCATTTATATAAATACAACAGAAAGGCTGTTTTTTTTTATAGAAGTGCTTTTTAGACATCTTACTGTGTACCGATAGTCCCATATGGTAAAATTCCTAAAATCATCTGCTTAATAAATGTACATGAATAACCATTCTGTAGACTGGTTTATAATCAATTTGGTGTGAAAGAGCCTACCAAGTGTATCAAGATGATCTTCATTATTAAAGAAGGCAGCTCTGCAATGTACGGCTGTGCAATGTCAGTGTACTTCTCCTTTCTCCAGGTTGTTACCGAATCCTACTGCAGTTGAAGCCTGTCAGTATGTGACTGGAGTTGTGGGCAAAAACCTGTTACTCCTGAGAGAGCTGAATCTGAGTGATCATAAACTAGGAGACACACGGGTGAATCAGATTGCTGCTCTACTGCAGGATAAACACTGTAAACTCAACACACTGACGTGAGTATTGTGTTTTATTATTATTATTATTATTATTTTAATACTGCACATTCATCCTATGTGCATCCTATTACTGCACAAGGCAACTTACAGGGACCAAAACACAACAATTCTCAGTGATCACTAAATATAAGTAACATGCACTGTGTTTGTAAATTCTTCTCATGTTCATAATTTTAGGCTGTGTGATTGTGGTATAACAGAGAAAAGCTGTTCAACTCTTGCTGCAGTCCTGAGATCGAACCCCAGTCTGAAAGAGCTTGACATTAGCAACAATAATCTGCAAGATTCAGGAGTGAAGAAACTCCAGAATGGATTAGAAAATACGAACTGCACACTGAAGAAACTGAAGTGAGTTTAATAACCCATTGTTTAATTGCTGTTAACTGTTTCATTTGTTTTGTTATTTATTTTAAAATTTAAATCTGGTTTTCATAATACAAATTATGGATACATTTTGATTATTATAACAGTTTTTTTTTGTTGTTTTCTGTAGACTTTCGAAATGCAGTATCACTGAAGAAGGTTATAAAGCTCTGGCTTCAGCTTTGAGATCAAACCCTTCACACCTGATAGAGCTGGATCTCACAGGAAATGATCCTGGACAATCAGGAGTGAAGGAGCTTGATGATTTACTACAGAATCCAAACTGCCAACTGAACACACTAAGGTATGACATAATGAAATAATACCAAAAAAATATATGTAGGTGAATCATTTATAAAAATATTATTTTAGTAAAACAAGCAGCACAGTGTGTTGCATTGCATCATAGCTGACAAAGCAATTTCTAAACGAAAATAATGTAAAATGGCTTTCATCAGCACAAACAGTTTTTTTTTTATTTTTTTTTTTTATCCCCATTACACAAGGTTTATTTGAGAGCTGAGTTAAATCCTGCTTCATCTTCTCTTCTGCAGGTTTTTGGATCCTGCTGCATATGAAGCCTGTCAGTATGTGACTGAAATTGTGGGTGAAAACCCGTTACTTCTGAGAGAGCTGAATCTGAGCGAACATGAACTAGAAGACACACAAGTGAATCAGATTGCTGCTCTACTGCAGGATAAACACTGTAAACTCAAGAAGCTGAAGTGAGTATTAGGCTTGCTTCAATACACGGTGTTGGCGGTGATACCATACATCACTTGCTTTCCACGGCACTGCCCATCATAGTCGTTTTGATTTTTTTTATAGCAATAAAAATAATTTAGTTCATTTGGAGAACAGACACTACAATTAAAAACTAAACGCAGATGCTCAATGCAGCGTGCCGAACAACAGTCACATCACAGATTAGATTTAATTTATCATGTGAGAACAGTGAAAAGTTTCTTATTTATTTGGTTCTGCAGTGTTTGATGATTTTCAGATTTGTATACCTATTTAAATGTTGTATAAGTTATTTTATATTAGGCATAGCCTATAGCATTGTGTATTTTTTATTTGTTTTGTTAATAAAAGTTCTATGATTTATATATAGGCTAAGTGAGTGACAATTCGGTTGACGCCAAATTGCCGCTAGTTCGAAAGTGAAAATAAAATGTGCACAGACCTCTTAAGCTATTTAAAGGTGAAGGAAAGTGAGGAAAAGAGGGAAAATTCAAAAACAATTGCTTTACACCAAATTTATGCTAATGTGAAAGTGAAAGTAAAATGTGCACCCCGCTTTTATAAGCTATTTATGAGCTATTTAAAAGCAAATGAAAGTGAGAAAAATTTTCGTAATTATACTCTGCATTGAAGTATCTTTAATAACATTTAATTTAATAACATTAAATTAAATAAAAAATGTTATACTGTACAATACATAAGTGGTTACATGAACATTTTACATTTACTAATTTAGTGGACACCTTTATCCAGAGCAACAAGCAGAAGCAACTAAAACTGTTTTTATTCATTAAAGAAGGATTTCAGATTTATATAGTTTTCTTTTTCTACAGGCTGAATAATAACAGGATTACAGAAAAAGGTTGTGCTGCTCTGACCTCAGCATTTAATTCAAATCCTTCAAACCTGATAGAGCTGGATCTGAGTGGGAATAAACTAGGAAACTCAGGAACACAGAAGATCTTTCCACTGCTGAAAAATCCTCAGTGCAAATTGAAGACATTGAAGTATGTTTTTATTTATCTACATTTCTACATAATATACAATTGTTAATGTCAGTTTGATTAGATTTACTGTCATGACAGACTTTTTGTTTGACTGCTTACATTGTTATCTTTTAATATTATATGAAATATAAAATTTCAATTTAAGCGAATAATATATTTTAAAATAATTTGTTGCTTATCAATGGGTTGCTTATCAATCTGTCAATATTGAAACAAAAATAGTAGGATATGTTTTGTGTTTTCCATAGATTTTCTTTTCTTTTCTTTTCTAAGATTTAAATAATGACTTTATTCATATCAGTTGTGTTTATTTAGCAAATAACATGGAGTACTTAACATGTTTTATATATATGTACAGACTTTCAAACTGCAGCATCACTAAAGAAGGTTATAAAGCTCTGGCTTTAGCTCTAAGATCAAACCCTTCACACCTGATAGAGCTGGATCTCACAGGAAATGATCCTGGACAATCAGGAGTGAAGGAGCTCAGTGATTTACTACAGGAAGGATGCTGTAAATTAACGACCATCAGGTGATAATTGCTTTCAAGTTTTTAAAAATAAGCCACTGATGTGTTCTGTGTGAAGGCTAAAATGTGCCAGCAATTTTGAATTGAAATTCTGTTCAGTCACACAAGTGTATTTCATGGGTCTGACATGAGCTTTGTGAAATGAAAGTGAAAGTGAAAATCATGACGTATTGTCAAGTATGGTGACCCATACTCGAAATTGGTGCTCTGCATTTAACTCATCACAAGTGCACACACACAACAGTGAGAAGTGAACAAACACTACACACACACACTGTGAACACACCAGGAGCAGTGGGCAGTCATTGCTCCAGTGCCTGGGGAGCAATTGGGGGTTCGGTGCCTTGCTCAAGGGCATGGTATTGAAGGTGGAAAGAGTGCTGTTTATTCACAATCCCCACCTTCAATTCCTGCTGGTGCGGGAATCGAACTGGCGACTTTTGGGTTACAAGCCCGACTCTCTATCCATTAGGCAAAACATGAATGATTACATAATTATGATATATTATTGGATGATCTCTGGGAAAATTAACTCTTCTTCTTCTTCTTCTTCTTCCTTTTATTACTATCATAGTACAGAAATGAAATTTCCACTAGCCTAAAATTTCGTCTCCAATTATTTTTAAGTGAAAATGCAACAAAACTAGGGCTGTCCCCTAATAGTCAACTAACCATTAGTCAACAAGAAAAGGCTTGGTCGACCAAAATTGTATTAGTCATATATATGTATGCAAGATGGAAGCTGCAAGAATTGTAACATAATTATCTAATCTAAAATTCTTATCTTCCTGTAGGTTTTTGAAAAGTCCTGCTGCAGAGGAAGTGTGTGAGTATTTCACTGAAGTTCTGGGTGAAAGTCCATTATTACTGAAAGAACTGGATCTGAGTGAACATAAATTAGGAGATCTGGATTGGGAGAAGCTCTCTGCTCTTTTGACGGACTCTCATAGCAAAGTGGAGAAAATTATGTGAGAATAACTTTTTGTTTATCATTATAAAAGACTGCCAGTTGCATGTATCATCAGATATGAAGACCTGTTGATCTGATGTGTGTTGAATATGCACTGAATAATAAATAATGCTGTTTTTGTATTCAGGCTGAATAATTGTGAGCTGATGGAGAAAAGCTGTTCAGTTCTAGGTACTGTTCTCTCCTCCAAAACCATCCTGAAAGAGATAAACCTGAACAACAGCCGTCTGCTGGACTCAGGAGTCAAAGAGATCTGTGAGGGACTGAAGAATCCTGTCTGTGAGCTTAAGATACTCAAGTGAGTACATTTCGCCATCAGCTACACTCAACACCACAGCAGTAACTGGAATATCATATATTTAATCGATCTGCTTACCTCCAGCAGTGGGAAAATTTGAAGAATACATTTTTGTTGCTGTTGTGTTATTGCTCTTGCTCATGACTACTTTTGAATAAGTCAAATGCACATTGACTATCTGTTCTTCAAAATGTAATCAAGTGTATAATTTTGCAATTGCGTGTAACTGTGTCCATTCACAGGTATTCCATTCAAGAAAAAATATTTTTTTCTGCCACTGCGCAATGCACACACAATGTGAACAATGATATTTGATTTAATGCATGTCCAAATACCTTATTACAAATATTGTAGTAGTGGTTTCCAGCCTGGACTCATTGTTTATATGTAGGTATTAGTACGTAATGGTTACAAGCACAAAATATACATTTTTGTCAGAACCACTATCATCAAAGATGATTGACAATTAGCATACAGTTTGGATTGAACTCCAGAACTCCATGCGCATCCATGCAGCCTAGCATTGATAAGAGCAGGGAGAGCAGCAATAACTGCCAGAACTAACGCTATGCTTGATTTATATTTTTGTATGTTTTGAATGATGTTGAAACATACAAATCGGATGTATTTTAGACCCCTTATGCTACCATTAAGCCTGGTGTGTCCAGGTTACCAAGTTACAGATTAGAAGTTACTCTGTTTAAAATGTATTAAGTAGTGTAGCATTTTGATTACTTTATTAAAGTAATGTAACTTATTACATTTAATTACTTTTTGATTACTTTTCTAAATTTCTAATATTTTCAACCATTAATCATTCTGAAACATTTAATGCAGGTAGGGTTAACCTTACAGTAGCATTCAGCACTGATTACTGTCAGACTTTCAAAATCCTTTATCACTTGAATTAAGATTGTAATAAGTAAAGGATAATATACATCTTTATTTTGCAATAACAACTGGCTGGATGTATATTATCACACTTATTACACAGCTGCTTGCCACAAAAGAAAAAAAAAAAAAAAAAATCTACACAAAACACTGATCTGAGTTGAAGTATTTGAACGGAAAGCTTCCATGAAGAAATCAGCTGCTAGCAAGCGGCAAGTTCAAACTACACAGACATTTAAGGGATACAGTGCACTCATACAACTTTACAAGTACTAGTACCTACAGTACTTGTTAGTTAACTTAAAATCAATTACAGTCCACAAAATGGCAGCCACTCTGTTTGTAGGAAACAATAGAACAAGTACACGACACCAGGATGACAGAATTAAGAAATTGTACACATAATATTGGATTGAGGTTTAATATTTTATTAGCTAACCAAATGCAAAGCTTCAACCAATGAATACTATCAAGCATATAGCACCGACTGAAGTTACCAGTTGTTATCGGGGAATAACATATCTTGAAATGTCATTACTGACTAATCAGAATCAAGCATTCCACAGAGCCATGTAGTAATTTAATTTAAAGCACAACCACCACAAATTCAGACTTAACACCTCTTATTTACTTTGAGGTCATTCTATGGTTTACAGATTTAAAATCATAACAATAAATAGTTTAATAGCTGTGATACTGGTTTTGAAATCATATGTTTGCATAGTTATGACAGAAAACACTGGCATCTAACAATGCCTTGGAAAAAAAAAAAAAAACAATTCATCTTAAAAAATAAAGTATATGCATAACCTGAATAGGAAATAAAACAGTTATTGAATAAGCATGTGTACTATTCTGTTTCCTAAACTCTTCAAACATTGATGTCTCATTTTAGAGCAATCAATGTAATTTATGAAATGAGTCAATTAAATCTGTGTGTGTGTGTGTGAGTGAATGAGAAAAAATCCAGATATAACCCCCTTTGTAATCATTAACATTTTCAAAAGTAGATGTAATTTAGTTACACATTTTCTCAGTAACTGTAACTAATTACAATTACATTATTTTGTAATTAAATTACATATTTCTGTCACAGGTAAGTAGTTACTCCCCAACACTGGTCCATACCAAAAGCAAATTTAATTATTTGTGCGAGTAGATTACATACCAAGTCAATTAAAGATGCAAATTCATACCGGGCTATACCAATGACACGAACTGGGCAACGCATTTACTGCAAACAGCAATATTCTCCTCATTCACATTGTCTTAGCGTAAAATTTGAAGAGCTTATTTACAAGTTTTAAGTTAAATGTTTTTATCCATGCAAGTGATGCAAAAAACAAGTAATCTAGAGCAAGTAGCAAGATATTTATATTCATATGCACATACCATAAACGTACACATTTTATAGCAAATATGAAAATATATAAAATGTAATATGCAATAGACCAAAATATGCAGGGAAATGAACATTTTAGTAACAAACGAAGAGAAGAGAAATCTTGATTTTCTTAAAAAATATATATGTGTATATATATATATATATATATATATATATATATATATATATATATATGTGTGTGTGTGTGTGTGTGTGTGTGTGTGTGTGCTGAATTATTAATTGTAATGATTATTGTTAATTGTAAATGTTAATTGTAATTTATGGATTTATTCTCTGTAGACTTTCAAACTGCAGCATCACTGAAGAAGGTTATAAAGCTCTGGCTTCAGCTCTGAGATCAAACCCTTCACACCTGATAGAGCTGGATCTCACAGGAAATGATCCTGGACAAGCAGGAGTGAAGCAGCTCTATGATTTACTACAGGATCCATACTGTCGACTAAAACTGAGGTGATGAAATAATAATAAAATAAATATACAAAATGTTATTTAAGCAATAGAGTAATCTGCAAATGTGCTGATATTGAGTAGTGTGGTGTTTGATTTCCATCAAGCCCAGATTCCCAACACTATATCGCTCTATGGCAGATCTATGACTAACCAGGTCTTCACAAATGTGTGGAGTCCAGGAACATCTTGAGACCATTCAAAACACCAACTGCATTGTCCATACTTGTACTAAAAATCAAGATCTTGTGATCTGATGCCCTTCTGCTCCTCTTGACATTTACACTTTGTCATGTTTCTTTAAAATAAATATTTGAATGTCAAAAAGACAAAGTTATTATTATGTGTATTTATTTGTTCAAAATAAAAGTGCTGAAAGTAGAGCTTTTTATTAAGAACAATAACAATGATTTTCATCTAAACATATTTTAAAAGGCAAAGGAATTAAATTGAATTGTGTGTCAACTTTTGCAGGTTTTTGAAAAGTCCTACTGCAGATGAAGCCTGTCAGTATGTGAATGAAGTTGTGGGTAAAAACCCGTTACTCCTGAGAAAGCTGAATCTATGTGACCGTGAACTAGGAGACACACGAGTGAAACAGATCGCTGCTCTGCTGCAGGATAAACACTGTACACTCAACACACTGACGTGAGTATTGCACATCATTTTAAAATGTTATATTTTAATAGCAATGTTACTGTACTTGACAATAATATTTTCACATTTTTTTAAACCAAATGTGTTTTTCTCTCAACATCACAGTCTCAATTATGTGAAGTATTAAAATTAAACAGTTACTGTAGAGAGAGAACATATGAAGAGTTCAGATGCAAAACCTAAAAAGAAATGCTCATTTTAAAGAAATACATCAGATGGATTTAAAGGCTTTTGCATCTGAACTCTTCATATATACTGACTTGTAATTGTTTAGCCAAAGGAACATTGATTTATCACACTAGAGTGAATTATGACAGTTGTGAGTAAAAAATTACTTTACAGAACGATTTTCTGGGGGGCTCAACATTGCCTTTTCTCTTTCTGTCTTCAGTCTGTGTGGATGCAGTATTACAGAGAAACAGTGCCATGTCCTGTCTTCAGCTCTGAAATTGAACCCATCACACCTGAGAGAACTAAACCTCAGTAGAAATAAAATAAAGAGCACAGGAGTAAGGCACATATGTAATCTCCTGAATGATTTCCACTGTAAACTGGAGAGACTGAGGTAAGGAAAAACTTAATATTCAGTATCTCATGATGAGCCTGAGTATTTTGTGATCTGGTGAAGTAAGGGTTATGTATGCACTGATACCACTTTTTGCAGAAAAAAAAAAAAAAAAAAGATTACCATTTCATTATTTGTATTTGTATTTTTATTTTTTAATTAGCAAATAGAAGTTTTCATTCAGTTATTTTCACACTTAATTATGCCTGTTAAAATGTATTGTTTGAGCTTTCACTGCTTTTTCTAGTTCTATCGTATTTTGTCTTTCATTTAATAGCACAGGAATTAGATCAGGGGCCACCAAACTCAGTACTGGAGGACCACTGTCCTCACCATCAAGTAGTGATAGGTGCATTGTACAAACTACAAATTTTCCAGTAATATGTGCAAAAGAGAAGTGCGCTCGAGAAGCTTGTATGTCTGTGCTGGTGCTCGATCAATCCACTCTGCATGCTTTGCTTATCAACTTGCGCATAGCAGCTATACATGTGTGAATATCGATTAATAAAAGTGTTGGTATTTGAATGAAACAGAATAGTTTGTTTGTCTCATTTCTCCAAATGTAGGTTTGAACACTGTTACCTGACAGATGAAGATTGTTCTGCTCTGGCTTTAGCTCTGAAACCAAACCCATCACTCCTGAGAGAGCTGGCATTACGTGGGAATAAATTAGGACAGTTGGGAGTAACAAACCTCAGTGATGTACTGATGAACCCACAATGCAAGCTGGAGAAACTAGAGTTAGTATCATTATGCTGTACATCACTTACAGGGTGATGAATGTTCATTATGCTTTTAGCTACACTCTTAAAAATAAAGGTGCTTTAAAAGGTTTTTCACAGCGATGGCATAGAAGAACCATTTTTGGTTCCATAAAGAACCTTTCAGTCAAAAGTTCTTTCTTTCTTACCTTTTTTAAAATCTGAAGAACCTTCTTTCGGCACAAAGAACCTTTTGTGAAACAGAAAGGTTCTTCGGATGTTAAAGGTTCTTTATGGAACCATTTAAACAAAAAAGAGGTTCTTCTATGGCATCACAAAGTACACTGTAAAAAAAAAATGTTGAGTCAACTTAAAATAATTTGTTACATGGCTGCCTTAAAATTTTAAGTTCAGTCAACTCAAAAAAAGCTTATTCAACCTGAAATGTTAAATTATACTAAGTGACAACTAAGTGATATTTGAGTTAAAATCAACTTAAAATTTTAAGGCAGCTGGGTTACTTACCCATCTGTTAGGTTTAGCAAACACAAATATCTAAGTTGTTACTTAGTACAACTTAACATTTCTAGTTGACTAAACTTATTTAGTTGACTGAACTTAAAATTTTAAGGCAGCAGGGTAAGAAATTATTTTAAGCTGACTCAACAAATTGTGTGTTTTTTTATTTTTTATTTTTTACAGTGTATCTTAATTTTTAAGAGTGTATTGGACTGTTTTAGTGTGTATCAGTATAAAATAATTAAACTTTGAAGCAAAATTTGTATTTTGTGTAGTAAACCACAGAAATAAATGCTTTAAATTGCACAATATTTTCTTTCTCCTTTTTTTCAAATTAACATGTTGATTATTGTAACAAATGTTAATTCTACATTTTAATCTACATTTATAATTCAATAAGTGTGTTATTTACTTTTTATGAGCGTGAAAATGCTCCAGACTTATATTGTAACTAGTATCCTCAAAACCTAGTTAAGTTACCCTCCTGCATTGGTTTATAGTTCTATAATTAGGTTTCCATGTTCTGCTGTATAGTGTAGTGATTGTATGACATTTACTCATGATGAATTTAACTCATGCATGAACTTTCTCTTTCTATTTTCAGTCTGTGTGGATGCAGTATTACAGAGAAACTGTGTCTCATCCTGATTTCAGCTCTGAAATCAAACCCATCACACCTGAGAGAACTGAACCTCAGTGGGAATCAACTAGGAGACTCTGTTGTTGAAATGCTTGGGCTTCTACTAGGCAGCTCACAATGCAAGCTGGAAAAACTACAGTTAGTAACATTTCACTTTACGGCAGTTATCTGATTAAATTTTAGTATTAAGTCATTTATTCTAACACAACAGGAGCACATTGTCATCTGATATTTCCACGTCTGAAGAAAGATTCACAAGTACTATAAGCTAATGGAGTAATGGTTCAGTATGTTTGTCAGTGTAACGTTTCACATGCTGAAATCTGACAAAACTGCTGCAAAATGAGGCAGAAGTGACAAAGATAAAAACTTGAAACATGAATGACAATAGATTATTCTGACAGAGTTACATGGTTTCTGCAACACTGATGGCACTTTTAGTCAAAGAGGGGTTTTGTGCCTCAAACACTAGATGGCCAAATCTTCTGTAGTTATGTCACGATTTTCCAAGCAGGTAGGTGTGCTATTTAAACCAAGCAGGTGTGCTCTTTTCTCCTGTCTGTAAATCAATTACAAGAGTGATATAGCGGTAAGGTGTTAAAATGTATATGAAATGCTTTCATTAATTGAGGATGAGAAAAATATCAATTTAACAAATATTTAAAGTTAGATTAGCTAACGTCATTAGCTAACCTCCAGACACATGCATTGCATAACTGCAAGTTACATGTGGAGAAACAGTGGGTCTCATTCACTAAGTATGCATATGCATGAAATTGTGTGCATTTGGCATTCCAATCACGATTCATGTTCATACTAACATGTTTATACATTTTACAAAAAAAAAAAAAATGTAGATAGAAATAGCATGCACAAACATACGGTCACGATTGCCTGCTGGAGTGCCTGTGATCTCCACTGGAGGGCACTCCTCCCCTGACTCTTGCCTTTGCTTCTTGGACTCCATTTCCCATGTGTCCCTTGCCCCTCATGTGATCATCTCATGTGCTACCCTTGTCCATGTGTCATGTCCTGATTGGTTCCATGTTGATATGTGTCTTGTTCTCATTGGTTGGTTTTGTCATGTGTTCTCCTGGTCTTCTATATAAGCTGTTTGTTCAGTGTTTAAGTTTGCTGATTATTGAATAGCCGTTTCCTAGTTCCTGTGTGTACCTTCCTGTGTTTCATTGTTTCCCTGTGTTTCTGACCCTGGACTGTTTCTTAGTTTTATGATCATTCGCTGTCTGCCCTGACCCTTGGCTGTTTTTTGGATTACGCTTTTGGATTAGAGATGGGAAGTTTGGATCATTTTACCGACTCTGACCTTTGAGTCTTGTTTAGCAAAATGAACAAATTTTTTTCGAGTCATTTCGTTCATTTTAGCAAAATCCGTATCGCGTGACAGCCCCATAAGATGAATGAACAACTCGAAAAACCCAAAGACTCGATACAGGTGAACTAATTCCAGTACAGGACCTAATAGGATGTTGCGCATGCGCGACTTAACGAATCACTCCCCGAGACGGCTTGCTCTTCCTGAGTCACGTTAAAGATTCGTTCAAAATAAACGCATCGTTCAAGAATGACCCATCACTATTTTGGATTATTCTTTGATGATACCGTTTGCTGGTGTTCGACTCTGCCTGTCTTGACTACGTCTGTAAATAAAGCCTTGCATTTGGATCCCTAACTCCATTGTACTTACTCCGCTCGTTACACATATAGGTCCATAAGGTGGGTTTGTATTAATTGTGTTTGAGCTGGTTTTAAGAAATGCACTCTTGGTATTGCTTTGCAAGCAAGCACATTTTTAGAGACCACCATATTTTTTTACCATGTTTTTACCATTCATTTTAACTAGAGATGCACTGATTGTATTTTTCTTGGCCAATTCCGATTTCCTGCCTTTTTTTTTTTTTTTTTTTTTTTGTAAGTGGACTCTAAAAACTGCGTTAAAAACAACCTAGCGCTGGGTAAAATATGGACATACCCAGCGATTGGGTTGTTTTGACCCAGCGGTTGGGTTAAATGTTTAACCCAACCTTGTGGGTAGTAACCCAAACGCTGGGTCAAAACAACCATATTTTGTAGTTTGTCCATATTTTACCCAGTGCTGGGTTGTATTTAACCCAGCAGGTTTTAGAGTTTGTGACCTGTCGATACCATTTTGTACCGATTTAAATGTTCTTTGTAGAGTAGAGTAGAGTTAGTAGAGTTGACAGTATACAAAAAAAATATATACCAATACCAAAAAATTTACATAACAAAAAACAAAAAAACAAATCTAGACTAAATTATAGATATAAGCTAAATGCTCTATAAATGCATGTATACGGCAAAATTTCAAATGCATATCTAATTTTATAAAATTCATGTTTTAAATATTTTGTAAACATACAAATAAGAAATGTTGTAAAAAATGCAATGATACTTTTACATATGAAACCAAACCACCAGTAGGTGGCGGCAAAAGACTTTTTTAATGCGTGAGTCATTTCGTCTTTATGGATGGTTTCTTTATGGTTTCTGAATCATTCAAAAACATGGATTCATTAACGAAACACCGCTGTGTTGCTCGGAGACATGCAGCAGTTCTGCTGTGGCTTTGATTGGAACTATTATCTGCAACGAAATTTATTGTATAAAATCAGTGTTACATTGCAGTTGTGTTGACATTTGATTCATCTGTCATAACATAAATACATTATCAGTCGCCGTAAGTGTGACATCAAAATGCAAAACCGGCTAATTCCGATCCCTGGCCGATCGATCTCTAATTTTAACAGAACAAACATTACTAAACTCAACCCCTCTTAAAATAATGGCATAAAAAAAAAAAAAAAAGTGTATCCGTAAATGTCTTTGAGGAGGCAACTGTTTTATACTGTTGTTTTGACTCACTGAAAACAATTGCTTAATGAAACAACATTGAAAAAGTTAGGCAGCTCTGACATTCAGCTGCAATTCACAAGCATTTTTGTCCAACTAAATATGCTCCAGACTTGTTGATTGTAACTAGTATTCTCAAATCCTAGTTTTAGATTGGTTTGTGGTTCTATTCTATTTAAGGTTCCATGTTCGTATATTATTGACTGTATTGTGTTTAGTCAGGATAAACTGAACTCGCACATGAACTGAACATGGATCTGATTCATTGTTTTTTCTCTTTCTGTGTTCAGTCTGTGTGGATGCAGAATTACAGAGAAACAGTGTGTCATCCTGACTCCATCGCTGTGTTTAAACCTTTCACACCTGAGAGAGCTGGACCTTAGTCAGAATAAAATAGAAAACAAAGGACTGGAGATCTTGTGTGGAATACTGAATAATCCACGCTGTAAACTGAAGAGATTAAGGTGAGGAATATTCCCATACAAAAATCACAATGCTTAAAATCACTTCAATAGTGCAATTTTAACTAGAACACATTTATTCAATATCTCCCATATTTCTGGAAAATATGTATTAACTTGAAGTAGAGTGAATGTAGAGTGAATCTGCCCTTTTATCTTTGTATTTTAAACCATTTGGCAGTGTAGATGACTGTTTTTTTTCTCTCCAAAATTTTGCTGAGAAAAGGCAAACATGAAACATAAAAATAATATTAATTCCTCTCTTTCTAGTCTAAATGACTGTGGCATTACAGATGTTGCGCATTTAACTCAGTCTTTGGCCAATACAAAAGCATTAGAATTTTTAAAAGAACTGGATCTGAGTAAAAATAACATAGGATACTCCAAAAAGCAGCTCATTGACATGCTACGAGACTCAAGCTGTAATCTGTGGTGAGTAAACATCCTTATGTTGTAGTTAAACAATCACAAACAGACAAAAAATGGAAATTTATATTGGTTAATGTTTCATATTGTTTGTGTACTGTATATGCCAAATTATGTAAAATCAGTAACTAATTTGATAACAGAAATGCAATGTTTGTTAAAGTCTATTACATTCTGTACTCAAATTAGTTGAAATATAGCAACTGCAGCAAATTTGTAACTTGTTCGAATAACTAGTGTTGTTCTATTCTGGTTCCTCCTTATAGCATGGAGAATGAACATTGGTTCAGCTGGAGCACTGGTGCTAATATCATCAGTAGTATTGGTGGATGGTTAACTCGTTCTAAAGCTCAAGAGAAACCTGTGAAATCAACAGAACAAGAAGAGTCACAATCAGATGAGGAATTCTCAGAAGATTCTTGCTATAGTACTGTTATAAATGCAGCTCAAGAGGAACCTGTGGAATCAACAGAGCAAGAAGAGTCACCATCAGATGATGAATCCTTAGAAGGGTCTTGCTATAGTACTAATATAAATGCAGCTCAAGAGGAACCTGTGGAATCAACGGAACAAGAAGAGTCACCATCAGATGAGGAATCCTCAGAAGGTTCTCACTATAGCACTCTTATAAATGCAGCTCAAGAGAAACCTGTGAAATCAACAGAACAAGAAGAATCACCAACAGATGATGAATCCTTAGAAGGGTCTTGCTATAGTACTAATATAAATGCAGCTCAAGAGGATCCTGTGGAATCAACCTTACAAGAAGAGTCACCATCAGATGAGGAATCCTCAGAAGGTTCTCACTATAGCACTCTTATTAATGCAGCTCAAGAGGAACCTGTGGAATCAACGGAGCAAGTAGAGTCACTATCAGATGAGGAATCCTCAGAAGGTTCTTGCTATAGTACTAATATAAATGCAGCTCAAGAGGAACCTGTGGAATCAACCTTACAAGAAGAGTCACCATCAGATGAGGAATCCTCAGAAGGTTCGTGCTATAGCACTCTTATAAATGCAGCTCAAGAGGAACCTGTGGAATCAACCTTACAAGAAGAGTCACCATCAGATGAGGAATCCTCAGAAGGTTCGTGCTATAGCACTCTTATAAATGCAGCTCAAGAGGAACCTGTGGAATCAACGGAGCAAGAAGAGTCACTATCAGATGAGGAATCCTCAGAAGGTTCTCACTATAGCACTCTTATAAATGCAGCTCAAGAGAAACCTGTGAAATCAACAGAACAAGAAGAATCACCAACAGATGAGGAATCCTCAGAAGGTTCTCACTATAGAACTCTTATTAATGCAGCTCAAGAGGAACCTGTGGAATCAACGGAGCAAGAAGAGTCACCATCAGATGAGGAATCCTCAGAAGGTTGTGACTATAGCACTCTTATAAATGCATATGTGTGATTGTAATTTTGTAATGAGATATTGCTAAACATCTACTACAGCTTTAAATAGCACTGCTTTAACAAATCTAAAGTTATTATAGCTCTTGTACATTACTATTTAAAAATTATTCCTAATGTATACAGGTGGAAAAGGATTAGACCTTCAAATTAAATAATTCAGCATTAATAGAAACATACATGTACATGAGTAATGTTGAGTGTGTATGTTGGTTTTTTATTTATCTGAATGGTATTTTACTTTTTTTTTACAGGTGAAACAGAGAAGGGAGACGAGGCTAATGACTGCTCAAATAAGGTGGATTGGCTAGATATAAATCCATAGGATAAGGCCTTCATCATGATGTTTGGATTAAACTAATCCATAATGAAACAATTAAAAATATTGATAATCATGACTGTGAGTGTAATTTAGCACTTAAATATATCAAATGATATAAACTGAAATCTGATGAAGAGCCTGCATGCTCGAAATGTCACACGCTATGTGAAAGTTTTATTTTAAATACATTGTTCATATCTTTGGAGCTGTGGTGTTGCCGACTTTACATATCTTTAAATATCTTTCTTTTTTTTTACAACTGAAAGTGTAAAATGAAAATAAAATCATTATGTGCACAGATTCAAATCTGATAATGTAATGATACTGTTAATGATACTTAATGATACTAAATAAAACATGAGATAATGCTCCTGACACATAGTAAACGTCCATCAAATACTTTACTTCAAACTCGTTAAATTCCAGCCTCAGCCCAATCAGAAGTACCAGTACTTACATAGAAAACTATACAAAGTAGCCAGAAAGAAATGCTAAGTTTAAAGAAATTCTTCACATGGATTTAGAGGCTTTTGTATCTGAACTCTTCATAAATGTATATGAACGTACATGTATTCATACCAAACCGTCACGGTACAGACATCTCGGTTCAGTGCATGAGGCCTTACAACGAATACAGGCAATTCTCCCTCAATCCAGAAGGGGGCGCCCACAGTAACGCTACGGTGTTTGATAACCGCCAGCAGAAGAACAGCGAATGCTGTGAGTTGCGCATTTGTATTCAACTTGTATTCAACTCTTTGCGAAATTTGTGCTCATGTATCCTATCTCATTCTGCAAAAATCCAAATATTCCATAATATTTCCATATTTGCGATGTATCCAAATGCTAAACTATTATTTATTATGTAAATTGACACAGTGAGGTGGGCGCTGATGTTTGGTTCACTGTTTTATTTTGATAAAGTACCAACTGCGCTGTCAAGTTAGCAGTGCTGGAAGCCTGAAACTGATATGTTTTGTGTTTGTGTGCACCGATGCAATTACTTCAACTTTGCTCATACCAGCAAAATCAACTTAAACAATAGGATGTGTCTTTCTGCCGTTAGAGTTTCCTTTTTGTCACAAAACCGAACTAAAACTCAGCAAATATAGGCTACATTACGTGTCGCACATTTTTTCCCCCCTTGTCTATCAGTTAACTAAATTAAATATATGTCAAGTATTTATTCCTTGTATGTATATACACTGTAAACCCCACTGTTGTCATTAATAAAGAAATTAAGTTAATGTAACTTGACATTACTTAAAGTACTAAGTTTTGGCATCAAAACTTAAACAGGTGTGTTTAACTTACTCATTTGGCAGCAAAAACGTTTTAATTAATATTTTAAGTTCTCTGAACTCAACATTTTAATTCATTTAAACGTTTCACAATGTCTCTGTTTAAAATGATTGGTCGCGCTTGAAATTCTGCTTTGACAACTGCGCTGATTGGTCGATATAAATTACTATGATACAAGGCGGGATTTTTTTGTTTTTTTGTCTTGTGCTGAATTTTGCTGAAGCAGCAGCAGGACAGAGGCACTAGCAGAAACCATCTGACAGAAGAAAGACAAAAGTTAAATTAGTAAGTAGAGATTTAAACGCTCATATACATTTTTCTTAATTGATTTATACCTTATTCTAATGTTACGTTTTTCGTTTCACTCTAGTAGCAGCACAAGTACGCTGGCGGTAAAGCAGGTGGGAAGAGAGTCGTCCTAAAACATTCATTAGAGTGACGTTACACAGGTAGGCTAATGGTAAAATTCGCTTGGTTGCCGTTTTATTTTTGGAGTATTTTGTAGTTATAAACACGCCTGAGTTACTAACTTTCTGTAAGAACATTTTAATTTCCCGTTTAATTTTTTTGGTTTCTTCCCCCAGCTGCACTTGCTGGCAGGCGATTATGAAGCAGGCGGGGACACGCATGGAGTCGTGATAAAGGCCCATGGATTACGCTGGTAAGTTAATGTTTAACACGCCTGTACATTTTGGTTTATTGTCTGTAAAAGGTTTTATTTTGTAGTTATAAACACACCTGAGTTTCTAATTTTCTGTAAGAACATTTGAATTTCCCGCCTAACCGTTTTCCTCCCCCAGCGGCACTTGCAGGCAGGCGGTCGTGAAGCAGGCGGTGACAGGGATGGAGCAGTTATGAAAGCCCATGGATTACACTGGTCAGTTAATGTTTAACACGTCTGCACGTTTTGGTTTATTGTCTGTAAAAGGTTTTATTTCATACGGATGGACAAGGTATAACGTTAAATGCGTTTAGGTTAATATGAAGTTTCTGTGAGAAACCAAACCAATGTTTTATACACCGTTTTTGTGAATTTACAATAAACATGCTGCTACCGTGGCTCTAACTTCGAGTATAATTTACTCCCATGCTCACTGATATGTCCCTGTGTATTATTTGTGAGATTATATACTTTATTCTTTTGGTGTAAAATTGTGTTGCCGCTTGAAGACGTTGTAGTTTTAGGAATATCTTTGGCCAATCGTGTTTACTAAAAACCGCAGACCTGTTCCCGCCTAAAGGTTTTAAGAGGAGAGCAATGCGAGGTTGAATTAATTCGTTAATTCGAATCCCCCACCCGCATATTTTGCATGTCTCTCTTAGTTAACACACCTGAGTCAGAGAAGCAGCTTGTTAGAAGTGAGCTCCGTGCATTAACTGTTCTGATTGACATGGTCCCTGCATAGTGTTCACAGCAGGGGAAATCCGTTGAAGTTTACTACACTTCGGAACGTTTAACGTTATTCACATATTTGCGCTACGCCAAGGCATACAGCGTCACACACCGCTTCAAATGGAACATATCAGCTCGTTTCGAACGAAGCAAGCATATATGTTCCATTTGAATCTCATTAAAGCGTGGGAGACAATGTATTAATAGCAAGTGTATTAAGAAACAATGTATTAATAGCAAGTGGTTGGATTTAATATAATTTAAATTTTTTCTCCACACAAGTTGTCAGAGCCAACTGAGGTTCGAACTCTTGTGCTCCAAGGACTACCTCTTGTGTTTGGAGATGACTCCCCTGCTTTCTTCAAGACATGTTTGGTAAGTATTCCATGTAGAAATTTTTTTT
The DNA here is from genome assembly GCF_022985175.1 of Labeo rohita. NCBI lineage: Eukaryota > Metazoa > Chordata > Actinopteri > Cypriniformes > Cyprinidae > Labeo > Labeo rohita. The sequence goes on from NW_026129319.1 coordinate 61,991, forward strand.
CAAAAAGATATATATATAACACACACACACACTCTGTCACTCACTATTTTAATCGGATGGGTTATTTCACCCAAAAATTAGAATTTTTTCATTGATTACTCACCCTCACGTCATCCACATCCATAAGACTTATGTTCCTCTTTGGAACACACATGAAGATATTTTAACAATATTCAAGAGGGACAAAAGGAAAGAAAGACATTAAAGTACATATTTACATGTGGCTCCAGTGGTGTAACCTACATTTTATAAAGCAACACGCATGCTTTGTTTCCACAAAACAAACTATTAAAAATACAAATCTGCAATGCGTGTACACGAGAGTATCACAGTGCATGTGTTTTGTGTTCATGCAAGATCTGAACTGTGAACAGGCCTTGAATAATATTATTTTGTAAATAAAGTGGTAAATTTTAATTTTTTTGCTCTAAACATTTGGGCTGCTTTATAAAATTGAGTTTAAACTACTGAAGTCACATGGTTTTTTTTTAAATTATTTTATTTAATGTCTTCCCTATAATTCTGGACCTTGAAAATATTACATTGGATCTCAGAAGAAACGGAAAACTCTTGGATTTCATTAAAAATATCTTCATTTTTGTTTGAAATAGGGCTGCACGATTAATCGCACGATGTTGTGAGGCGCACTTAGTCAATGAAGCCGGTACATTGATTAGTAGTAAAGCGCCATCACGTGCGTTCAGCTGGAGCGGCAAATAATACACATATTATAATACACATAGCGTGCCTCACAACATCGTGCGATTAATCGTGCAGCCCTAGTTTGAAATATGAACGAAGGTGTTAGGGGTGTGGAACGACATGAGGGTGAGTAATGACAGAATTTTCATTTTTGGGTGATCTGTCCCTAAGTTTAAGTTGCACTGTTTGAAATGTACATGAGCTTGCAACCATGTGAATTAACTTTAATTTGATAATGTTTATTTATCTTCACTAGATGTCCGATGATCTTGACGTTCCAGTGGGGATTGTAATAGTTGAAGATGGGACTACTCTTCAGCCTCTCAACTCTCTGCATTTGCCTCTCTCCTCATTTGGGATAGTAATTGAGGGAAAAGTGGTGATGGACAATCTACGTGACCTTTCTGAATCAATGTGCCTTCTGTTTGGACTAATTTATGCGTTACACTTAAATTACCCAAAGTCACTGAAGTACACATTTGAATTTATTCAACGCATTCTCCTTTCCATGGGGCAGAAAGACCTGCAGCCTAAGATACAATCCTTGGCTAACCAGCTGTTCCATTAAAATGGATAAACAAGATCAGCACATGCATTTTCATAAAAAAAAAAAAAAAAAAAACACTTAAGATACAGCATGGGGGGGGGTCTCTTTCTGTTTTGTGCTTTTCTTGTCAGCTGAGATTTAAAAAAAAAAAAAGACCTTTACATTGGAAATTAAAAACATTTTAACATTTAAAAAGTCAGTAAGACTTTTACCAGCAAAGTGGAAACTTGTCTTTTTTCCTTTTTCTCTAACCTTTTACTTGCAGAGAATGTAGTTTGTTCACATTCAATGACAGGACACTCAAATTTGTTGCACAATTCTGTGGAATGACAACAAACCTACCGTACAAAACACTGTGGTAGGTCCAGATTAATACCATGGTATTTATAACACACAAGGAACTGGAAAATCTCAAACCAAAAATATGAGTTTACAGTTTTGTCTCTTCTAAAAATGTGACAAAATGTCTAGATAAAAATAAGCTAACCATTTGGTTGTTAATGTGTCTTTTAAAATGTTATAATAAATAATAGGTTTACATCTAAAAACAGTTTACCGTTAAAACAATAGCTTATGTTCATGTCTTTTAAAAATGTGAGTTTACTGTTAAAAATTTGCTATTTCTTTGTTTGTGCGTCTTTTAAAAATGTGAGCTTGCACTTAAAAATACCTTTTCTGTTAAAAATGAGTTCAGGTTTTCTAAAAATGTGAGCTTATGATTTTGTTCATGTCTTAAAAATGACTGAATGTGATCTTACAGATGAAAATAGGAGTTTGCTGTTAAAATGAGCTCATGATTTTGTTGTTCATGTCTTTTAAAAATGTGGGCTTACTGTTATAAGCAATGAAATGTAAATGCAGTATAATCCTAATAAAGTGGTTGATTTGGGAAAAAACAACTTGTTTTAATGATTTATAAATTATTTAATACAAGTAAAGAATATATAAGCTGAAAATTTGGGAAGTTTTGTCTATTAGCCCTTTTAAGTTATTTGTACTTAAACATTTAAGTTAATTCAATGAAGAGACCACATTTGGTTAACTCAATAAATCGAGTTGTCAATTTTCCATTACTCAAACGAACTGAGGGAATCACTTTCCTCAAATCATTTGAGTACTCTCAACTTATTAGGGTTTACAGTGTATGTACTGCAGATTTTATAGCCTATATGTGACATTGTTGTTTTTTTTTGTTTGTTTGTTTATTTGAGGAGTGAGATATTGTCTGTTTTCTTTGTTCCCATCTTGCTTCCACATCTCCATAATTTTCTTTGAAAAATCCCATTTTTCGCATTGGTTTGTTTTTGTGTTATTTTCCCTGTTTTGTTTTAAATAAATAGTTTATCTTAATTTAAACCAGATTTGCTAAGTGTTCTCTTGTGCAGTTTTTTTGCTAAGTGATTTTGTGCCAGGTCATAACAATATATATATATATAGTTACAGATAATATGCATGTATATGTATGTGTGTGTATTTACTTTTACTTTTGTATTTGTAAGTTCTTTGCGTTTCTCGTAAGAAACTCTGTACATAAGACAAAGCTTTGACTGTCAAAAGAGGTGTGGAAATTTGCAATATTGATCTGACTGCACCACCAACAATTACTACCAGTTGTAAATATAATAAGTACAGTATCTTGGCCTAATTCCCCAAATACTTACAATATAATCCAATACTTCCCTGAAGTATGGTGATGGCGTCCCGTCAAGAAGCTACTATCACTACCTCAATCACACATGAGCACACAGGTCTTCAGCATCAATAAACTCTCACAGCAGCTGTATGCTGGTCCAACACAGGATCTTTAATACTAGCTCCCAGTATTACATCCTCACCCAGAGGATGGCTCTATAATCTTTTAACATTATCACTGTCTTTGCAATGGTTTTTTGAGCATACAATCTTTAGTACTCCTATTCCTCAGCTGCGCAGCATATACCAGACACCGCTCCCAAGTTGCCCACTCATCTCAACAACCAAGAGAGACTGTACATTTACACCATGTAAAAATCAATATCACTGAAGTCTTCTTCACTGTAACTGGTTATACCGATTTGTACACTCACAGTGTGATATAATACTACCCTTTAACTCCATACCGAAATCCAAGCCATGCAATGAAAATATAAATAAATAAATCAATAAACAAATTTGTTGTGTTTGGGACGCTGTGAGCACGGAGACCGTAGTGTACACCGTAAATTTGAAAACGTTTAGCTTAAATGTTTAATATTAATAAACAGTGCTCATAAATGGCTGCTAAGATAGTATTCTCAAGTGAAATGAGTTGGGGTTTGGACCCGGAAACAGCGTTCATTGGTGTGTTCAGTGGACGCATTATGTCGTCACTTAACAAGCCTATACTGAACATACCCTTTTGACGTATTCTAAGGCCATAAAAAAATTTTCATCACATAAGCAGACACCAAGAGTAGGGTTGGGTGTATTGTTAAAAATTTGGAACTTCTAAAATGGAGCTGGTTCCAAATTTTCAAGAACCGGGTATTCGATAAGACACGCATTTCAGTTCCGCTTAACGAGTCCTGTGTTCTCATTTTAATATGATTTTAAAGTTTAAAATCAAACGATTTAGGCACAGGAGAGGACAAAAGTAGCACACACTTCTGAAAGCCAGAACAGCGAACAGCGTCCCAGTACGGGTTCCCCGCCTGTGTCTGTCCACTGCAGGAAAGGTCATTCTGGGCCGAATCTGACTTCTCATTCACATTTACCGCCCAATACGCACAAAATACGTCAGTATATAATCATAAACACAGACATTTTTGTCAAAAGTGAAAGTAAACAGATGAGAATATTTCTTGTTTGCTGATTTTTGCTCATGTTATTCAGCTACAGCAGAGAGCTTTGTAAAAATACAGAACAAAAATGTTTGACCTCATTTTTTATAGACATTTTAATATTGGAATCAAAACTAGGAATCCTTAAGAATCGGGAATCGATAAAATTCAAACGATACCCAACCCTAGGTAAGAGAGAGGAATGCAGTACACACACACACGCACAATTGTTACACAAATCATACAAAATAGTAATAATAAATAATTAAATAATAATAATAATAATAATAATAATAAAAATAAATAAAAATAAATAAATCACACAATGTACAAGAAAAAAGTCCTCCCAGCGCTCCTCCCTGGAGACAATCTGGGGAAAGCAGAAAGGGAAACAAAGGCAAAACAAAAAACACGGGGAGAGAAACTCAACCCGTCCAGCAAAACTCACAGCAAGAAAAACAGAGAATCTTTGGGGAGCGATCTCAACCCGGCACGAGGAAACACGCAGAGGATGAAGATGCACGGGGAGCGAAACTCGACCCGGCATTGAACAATCACAGCTGAGGATAACAGAGAATCCACAGGGAGCGAAACTCGACCCGACGTTGAACAGTCACAGCTGAGGAGAACAGAGAATCCACGGGGAGCGAAACTCGACCCGGCATTGAACAATCACAGTTGAGGATAAAACGACACCAAATGCAGGGCAGCAAACCATCAAGCAGGCAAAACGGAATGCCAGCGGGTACTGTGGGCAAAGAGCAAAATAATAAAAGCCAAAGGAACAGAGAAAAACTAGCAGAGACTAAGCAGGACAAGACAAGACCTGGCAAGAAATCAAAACGGACGGACCCAGGACAGACGGGGACGAGAGTTTAAATAGAGAGGAAGAAATTAGCAGAGAATGAAAACAGGTGTGAATGTGAAAATGGGAAACGAGAAACAGCTGGAGGGAGACCCAGGTGGAATCACTGAAACAATAATGAGGTAACAAATGGGTGGGGTCAAACAATAAGCAGGAGAAACACATGGCACCAAACAAACACAACACAAGCCATGTGCTTCCACAAACATTGTCCTCTGGTGTCCATCCTGGGCACACCAGCTGACGACTGTGACATTTCTAGTATAATTGTTTCACATGTGAAGTCTTATTTTGAACACTAGATGGCTCTCTGTGCTCTGGTTATACACTCTTTCTATTAAATTATGGGGGGTGCCTATTTCTATATTAACAATGAGAGATTATTTATTCATTCATGCAATCATTTATTTGAGTCTCTTAATATGGCTTAAATTTAAAGTACTATTTTTATTGAATTTTGAAGGATTTATTTTGTAAACCAGACCCATCTGTCACAGAACAAATCACAGAGCCTTAAATAACTAAATGAAATATATAGTTACTGTGTTTTGCATTGGGATAACAGAGCTGTTGAATAGAAATAAAGTCTGTTAGCAGTATTTTGTCAGGCTCTGCTATGTTGAACTCTTAACAACCATCTCCATGATGCCATAAACATTACAACGGTGACTCACAGAATATATAATGAGATGCATATTCCAATTACCATCATTCTCAATAAATTTCACAATAATATCACAGTTTGACTCCAGGTGCCAAAATGGTTGCAAATAAGGGTGAGAAAAGGATCTAAATGCATTAATTTCATTAAACATAAACTCAAAAACATAACACCATGATAAGACTAGGCAAAATGCGACCATAAAAGCTGGTATAATGCAATGTGGACAGATAATTAACAGAATCAGAGAGCCAAACATGAAAATAAGTGGATCATACAATTTACATAATTTCTACAAATTTTATTATTTGCATTGTATTCCTTGTTAACAGTAGTAATAAGCAAAACATGATCTGTTACAATAAAATTTAGTGTTTGCATAGTTTTCAATAAATGTTAATGACATTCTATCTAGCACCTCGAGCAAGTTTTCCTTTGATGTGTGGCCACACCTACCAGTGTCATACTGCATCATCCAAAACCATTTTTATTTTAGGTTTTGACCTAATTTGTTTGAACTATGGACAAAGGCCCTTTTATGCTTAAAAAAAAAAAACAAAACAAAAAAAAAGTTTGCTAACATTGTTTAGGTAGGTTCTTCTCAAACCTGAAAACCAAATGCATCAAACATAAATCATCATACATTGCATATGTTCTGCATAAAAAAAAGGACATGACCTTTATAAGAAGCATTGTTCTGCTAAGAAAGAAGTCTCGAGCTGGAAATAACTACTAAAACTAGCACTGCTTAACTGCAGTGCCATTGTATGGCATGATATTAGATCATGATGCATATGCCCACAAATTATATGATATTTTCATATTTTACAGTAA